>NW_020837953.1:7856659-7989646 GCF_003676395.1 Aethalodelphis obliquidens
TTTATTTATTTATTTATTTTTTTTAACATCTTTATTGGGGTATAATTGCTTTACAATGGTGTGTTAGTTTCTGCTTTATAACAAAGTGAATCAGTCATACATAAACATATGTTCCCATATGTCTTCCCTGTTGCGTCTCCCTCCCTCCCACCCTCCCCATCCCACCCCTCCAGGCTGTCACAAAGCACCGAGCCAATATCCCTGTGCCATGCGGCTACTTCCCACTAGCTATCTACCTTACTGCGTTTGTTAGTGTGTATATGCCCATGACTCTCTCTCGCCCTGTCACAGCTCACCCTTCCCCCTCCCCATAACCTCAAGTCCGTTCTCTAAGAGGTCTGCGTCTTTATTCCTGCTTTACCCCTAGGTTCTTCATGACATTTTTTTCTTAAATTCCATATATATGTGTTAGCATACGGTATTTGTCTTTTTCTTTCTGACTTACTTCACTCTGTATGACAGACTCTAGGTCTATCCACCTCATTACAAATAGCTCAATTTCGTTTCTTTTTATGGCTGAGTAATATTCCATTGTATATATGTGCCACATCTTCTTTATCCATTCATCCGATGATGGGCACTTAGGTTGTTTCCATCTCCGGGCTATTGTAAATAGAGCTGCAATGAACATTTTGGTACATGACTCTTTTTGAATTTTGGTTTCCTCAGGGTATATGCCCAGTAGTGGGATTGCTGGGTCATATGGTAGTTCTATTTGTACTTTTTTAAGGAACCTCCATACTGTTCTCCATAGTGGCTGAACCAATTCACATTCCCACCAGCAGTGCAAGAGGGTTCCCTTTTCTCCACACCCTCTCCAGCATTTATTGTTTCTAGATTTTTTGATGATGGCCATTCTGACTGGTGTGAGATGATATCTCATTGTAGTTTTGATTTGCATTTCTCTAATGATTAATGATGTTGAGCATTCTTTCATGTGTTTGTTGGCAGTCTGTATATCTTCTTTGGAGAAATGTCTATTTAGGTCTTCTGCCCATTTTTGGATTGGGTTGTTTGTTTTCTTGTTATTGAGCTGCATGAGCTGCTTGTAAATTTTGGAGATTAATCCTTTGTCGGTTGCTTCATTTGCAAATATTTTCTCCCATTCTGAGGGTTGTCTTTTGGTCTTGTTTATGGTTTCCTTTGCTGTGCAAAAGCTTTGAAGTTTCATTAGGTCCCATTTGTTTATTTTTGTTTTTATTTCCATTACTCTAGGAGGTGGGTCAGAAAGGATCTTGCTTTGATTTATGTCATAGAGTGTTCTGCCTATGTTTTCCTCTAAGAGTTTGATAGTTTCTGGCCTTACATTTAGGTCTTTAATCCATTTTGAGCTTATTTTTGTGTATGGTGTTAGGGAGTGATCTAATCTCATACTTTTACATGTACCTGTCCAGTTTTCCCAGCACCACTTATTGAAGAGGCTGTCCTTTCTCCATTGTACATTACTGCCACCTTTATCAAAGATAAGGTGTCCATATGTGCATGGGTTTATCTCTGGGCTTTCTATCCTGTTCCATTGATCTATCTTTCTGTTTTTGTGCCAGTACCATACCGTCTTGATGACTGTAGCTTTGTAGTATAGTCTGAAGTCAGGGAGCCTGATTCCTCCAGTTCCTTCTTTCGTTCTCAAGATTGCTTTGGCTATTTGGGGTCTTTTGTGTTTCCATACAAATTGTGAAATTTTTTGTTCTAGTTCTGTGAAAAATGCCAGTGGTAGTTTGATAGGGATTGCATTGAATCTATAGATCACTTTGGGTAGTAGAGTCATTTTCACAATGTTGATTCTTCCAATCCAAGAACATGGTATATCTCTCCATCTATTTATATCATCTTTAATTTCTTTCATCAGTGTCTTATAATTTTCTGCATACAGGTCTTTTGTCTCCTTAGGTAGGTTTATTCCTAGATATTTTATTCTTTTTGTTGCAATGGTAAATGGGAGTGTTTTCTTGATTTCACTTTCAGATTTTTCATCATTAGTATATAGGAATGCCAGAGATTTCTGTGCATTAATTTTGTATCCTGCCACTTTACCAAATTCATTGATTAGCTCTAGTAGTTTTCTGGTAGCACCTTTAGGGTTCTCTATGTATAGGATCATGTCATCTGCAAACAGTGACAGCTTTACTTCTTCTTTTCCAATTTGGATTCCTTTTATTTCCTTTTCTTCTCTGATTGCTGTGGCTAAAACTTCCAAAACAATGTTGAATAATAGTGGTGAGAGTGGGCAACCTTGTCTTGTTCCTGATCTTAGTGGAAATGCTTTCAGTTTTTCACCATTGAGGATGATGTTTGCTGTGGGCTTGTCATATATGGCCTTTATTATGTTGAGGAAAGTTCCCTCTATGCCTACTTTCTGCAGGGTTTTTATCATAAATGGGTGTTGAATTTTGTCAAAAGCTTTCTCTGCATCTATTGAGATGATCATATGGTTTTTCTCCTTCAATTTGTTAATATGGTTTATCACATTGATAGATTTGCGTATATTGAAGAATCCTTGCATTCCTGGAATAAACCCCACTTGATCATGGTGTATGATCCTTTTAATGTGCTGTTGGATTCTGTTTGCTAGTATTTTGTTGAGGATTTTTGCATCTATGTTCATCAGTGATATTGGCCTGTAGTTTTCTTTCTTTGTGACATCCTTGTCTGGTTTTGGTATCAAGGTGATGGTGGCCTCGTAGAAGGAGTTAGGGAGTGGTCCTCCCTCTGCTATATTTTGGAAGAGTTTGAGAAGGATAGGTGTTAACTCTTCTCTAAATGTTTGATAGAATTCGCCTGTGAAGCCATCTGGTCCTGGGCTTTTCTTTGTTGGAAGATTTTTAATCACAGTTTCAATTTCAGTGCTTGTGATTGGTCTGTTCATATTTTCTATCTCTTCCTGATTCAGTCTTGGCAGGTTGTGCATTTCTAAGAATTTGTCCATTTCTTCCAGATTGTCCATTTTATTGGCATAGAGGTGCTTGTAGTAATCTCTCATGATCTCTTTTATCTCTGCAGTGTCAGTTGTTACCTCTCCTTTTTCATTTCTAATTCTATTGATTTGAGTCTTCTCCCTTTTTTTCTTGATGAGTCTGGTTAGTGGTTTATCTATTTTGTTTATCTTCTCAAAGAACCAGCTTTTAGTTTTATTGATCTTTGCTATTGTTTCCTTCATTTCTTTTTCATTTATTTCTGATCTGATTTTTATGATTTCTTTCCTTCTGCTAGCTTTGGGGTTTTTTTGTTCTTCTTTCTCTAATTGCTTGAGGTGCAAGGTTAGGTTGTTTATTCGAGATGTTTCCTGCTTCTTAAGGTGGGCTTGTATTGCTATAAACTTCCCCCTTACCAGTTTTGTTTTTAATTAATGTCAGTAAGGTACATTTTCCCATTCTTTTACTTTTAGCCTATTTGTGTATTTATATTTAAATTAAATATTAAATATAAATGTGTTTCCTTTAGTCAACATATAGTTGAGTCTTGCTTTTTTATTCAATCTCACAGTCTCCTCTGCCTTTTAATTGGGATATTTAGACCATTTACATTACATTTATTGTGACTATTGATATGGTTGAAATTATATTGCTATTTGTGTTCTGTTTGCCCCATTTGTTCTTTCTCCCCTTTTTCCTTTTTTTCTGATTTCTTTTGGATTAAATACTTTTTATGATTCCATTTTATCTACTTTGTTGGTTTATAAACAAAATTGTTTTGTTATGTTAGTGGTTCCTTTAGAGTATGTAGTATACATCTTTAATTTAGCACAGTCTACCTTTAAGTGATTTTAAACCAATTCACTTTTTCTTTTTTATAGTTTTTTTTTTTTTTTGGCTACGTTGGGTCTTTGTTTCTGTGCGAGGGCTTTCTCTAGTTGCTGCGAGCAGGGGCCACTCTTCATCGCAGTGCGTGGGCCTTTCACTGTCGAGGCCTCTCTTGTCGCAGGGCACAGGCTCCAGACGCGCAGGCTCAGTAGTTGTGGCTCACGGGCCTAGTTGCTCCGCGGCATGTGGGGTCTTCCCAGACCAGGGCTCGAACCCATGTCCCCTGCATTGGCAGGCAGATTCTCATCCACTGTGCCACCAGGGAAGCCCACCAGTTCACTTTCAAGAACCTAATAGTACCAACAGTATAATTCCGTTTCTCCCCACCTGACCTCTGTGTGCAATTATTGTCATACATTTTATAATACATTGCTGTTATTCTCATTTAAATAGCCAATTGCCTTTAAAGAGATTTAAATAGTAAGAAAGAGCCATTATGTATTTAGCCTGTAGTTATTTCCATGTGCTCCTTATTTGTGTGTGTGTGTAGATTCATATTTCCACCTCATATTATTTTCCTTCTGCTTGAAGGACTTCCTTCAACATTTCATGTACTTTAGGTCTGCTGGTGATAAATTCTTTCAGTACTTTAAAAAGGTCATTCCACTGTTTGCATTGTTTCCCATGAGAAACCTACTGTCATCTTTATTTTTGCTCTTCTGTATATGAGGCACTTTTTTTCCTCTGACTGCTTCAAGATTTTATCATTACTTTTGAACAATTTGATTATGATATGGTGCTTGGCGTGGGTGCTTACGGGACATTGGGCTTCTTGGCTCTCCTTTCATCAAATCTGCAAAAATTTTTACCATTATTTCCTTAAACATTTTTTCTGTCCCCTTTTCTCTTTTTCTTCTGGATTTCCAATTACACACATATTGGCTGCTTGAAGCTGCTTTGCTCATCTTTTTGAAGTTATTTTTCCCTATGTATATTTTGTTTTGGATAGTTTCTATTTTTATGTCATCAAATTCACTGATATTTTCTTCTACAATTTTAAACTGCCATTAATGCCGACAATGTGTTTTTCATCTTATACAATGTTATTTTCATCCCTGGGAGCTGGACTTGGGTATTTTCTGTATTCTCTATGTCTCTACTTAACTCTTTCAATACATGGAACACAATTATGACTTTTAATGTCCCTCTCTGATGATTCTAATATCTGTGTCAGTTCTGGGTAAATTTAGATAGATTTTTCTCCTCACCATGGATTATATTTTCTTTCTTCTTTTCATGCCTGGTAATTTTTTTTTTTTTTTTTTTTTGGTACGTGGGCCTCTCACTGTTGTGGCTTCTCCCGTTGCGGAGCGCAGGCTCCGGACGCGCAGGCTCCGGACGCGCAGGCTCAGCGGCCATGGCTCACGGGCCCAGCCGCTCCGCGGCATGTGGGATCCTCCCAGACCGGGGCACGAACCCGTGTCCCCTGCAATGGCAAGCGGACTCTCAACTACTGCGCCACCAGGGAAAGCCCCATGCCTGGTAATTTTATTTTCATATACTGTAACAGCTATACTGTAGTATAATTTATATACCATTCAATTCACTCCTTCAAAGTGTACAATAGTCTTTAGTATATTTATAGAGTCGTGCAACCACCACTATAATCACCTTAAAAACATTTTCATCAACTGAAAAAGAAACCCCACACCCATTAGCAGTCAGTCCCCATTTCTCCCCGACCCCCCATCCCTAGGCAACCACTAATCTACTTTGTCTCTATAGATTTGCCTGTTTGGGGCATATTGTATAAATGAAATCATACAATATGTACTTTTTGTGGCTGATTTCTTTCACTTAATTATTTTTGAGGTCCATTTATGTTGTAGTATGTATCAGTACTTTATTCCTTTTTATTGTTGAGTAATATTCCATTGTATGGATATATCACATTTTATCAGTTCCTCAGTTGGACGTCTGGGTTGTTGCTACTTTTGGGCTACTGTGAGTAATGCTGCTATGAACATTCATGTATGATTTTGTATGGATGAACATTTTAATTTCTCTAGGAGTGGGACTGCTGGGTCATATGGTAACTATGTTTAACCTTCTGAGGAAGTGCCAGATGGTTTTCTACAGTGGCTGCATCATATTACATTCCCACCAGTAGAGTATATACAAGGGTTCCAATTTCTCCACATCCTCACCAACACTTGCTATTGTTTCTTTCTGATTATAACCATCCTAGTGGATGTGAAGTGGTATCTCATTGTGGATTGTGATTTTGATTTGCATTTCTCTGATAATGATGTTGAGCATCTTTTTATGTGCTTATTGGCCATCTGTATATCTTGCTTGGAGAAATGTCTACTCAGATATTTTGTCCATTTGTTTTAGTAATTTAACTTTTTATTGCTGAGTTGTAAGAATTCTTTATATATTCTGGATACTAGATCCTTATCAAACACATGCTTTGCAAATATTTTCTCCCATTCTGTAGGTTGTCTTTTCACTGCTGCCCATTGAAGCATAAAAGATTTTAGCTTTGATGTAGTCTAACCTGTCTTCTTAATCTTTTACTTTTGGTCGACTTTTGGTGCTTTTGGTGTCATACCTAAGAAGACTTTGCGTAACCCAAGGTCATGAAGATTTATGCCTATATTCTCATCCAAGAGTTTTACAGTTTTAGCCCTTACATGAAGGTCTATGATCCATTTTTCGTTAAATTTTGTATATGGTATGAGGAAAGATCTAACTTTCTTCTTTTGCTTGTGGCTATCCAGGTGCCTGACATCATTTGTAGAAAAGACTGTTCTTTCCCCATTGGATTATTTTGGCACCCTTGTCAAAAATCAATTAACTGTAAATTGAGGATTTATTTCTAGACTATATATGGTAACTTTTTATTAGATACTAGACATTGTGAATTTTAATTTGTTGGGTGTTTGTTAGATATTTTTGATTTCCTATAAATATTCTTGATACTGCTCTTGGATGCAGTTAAGTTACTTGTAACACTTGATCCTTTAAGGTCTTGCTTTTAAGACTTACTGGGCAGGACTAGAGCTGTTTAGTCTAGGCTAATTACTATTTATGACTAATTATTCTCCACTACTGAGGTAAGACTTCTCTGAATTCAATACCCATGGATAATGAGGCTCTCCAGTATTCCCAGCCCTGTGTGGCCATCAAGCACTGTTTTCTCTAATCCCTCTGGGTGGTTCTTCCCCTGGCCTGAGGTAGTTTCCTTACATGCATGTGCTGATCAGTACTCTACTGAATACTGGAGGGGCGCTCTCTGCATATCTCCAGAGTTCTCTGTGTCTGCAGCTTTCTCCTCTCTACTACTCTGTCCTGTGAACTCTAGCTGCCTTGCGTTCCCTGAACTCTAAGTTCCAACTCCTCAATGCATGGATTCTGTTAGGCTCTGCCTGGACTCCCTGTCTTTGTGCTGCAGCCTGGGAACTCTCTCTAGGCAGTAAGCTGAAGCAGTCGCAGGGCTCACTTTGTTTCCTGTCTCTTGGGGATGACTGTCCTTTATTGCCTGATGTCCAGTGTTTTTAAACTGACGCTTCATATATTCTGCCTGGTTTTTCGGTTGTTCCAGGCAGAAAGGCAAAGCTGGTCCCATTACTGCATTGTGGCTGCTTTCTGAATCCTTTGAGCAAGGCAGTGGGAGACACTTTCCCAGAGTGTCCAGATTTGTTCTACGTCCTTCACTGAGAAGACAGAGTCCAACCATCATTATTTCATTTTAAAGGTTGGGAGACTTAGGCAATGACTCAAGTGGTGTTAAGTGGTATCTCATTGCAGATTCTATTCTCTTCAGATGGGAATGTGGGAGTGAATGAGATTAAGGCCTGCAAAACTCCATGTAGCCTGCTCAACACCATGGGGAAATACTGAACCTGAGAGTCAATCTGAGATTACACCTTGACTTTCCCAGCAAGCCCCAATACCTCTGAGACTAGTTTCCCAACTGCAAAGCACACTGAAATTACAGAGCACTTCACCTGGAGGATCCTTGTTACCCTCATTCCACACCTTCATTCAGTTTCTCAAAGACAGTCCTGGGATCTGCCACATCAGATTCTTGGGAGGGGTGGGGATGTGTTGCTTAATTAAAATGCATTATCTCAGTGGTTCATAATTGGCGGGAGGGTGAGGGAGAAGCACACGTCTTCTCCCCTTTGAGACTGTCATGACGGCTATGGATCTACTGCACAGGGAGGGGGGAAGCCCACATGATCCAAACACACAGCATTTCTGCATACAATTCCAGGGTCTTAACCTGACGTCTGCTCTTCCTGTGTGACTTCATTCCCACCCCCAGCTTCTTCCCAATCTTTCTCCCAGGCCCAAAGCTCTCTTGCCCTGCAGAATAACAGATCAGTAGTCTCCTGGACAGTTTCATCTGGCTGTACCACCTCAAACTCTACAAGCTCCAAAACTGAACTCATCTGACCCGCGAACTTCTTCCTGCTCCAATGTTCCCATCTCAGTGGTTACTTACTTCAGGCTAGAAACCTTGAAGTCCTCTTTGACCCCTCCTCTCCTGTAAGTCAGTACCAAACCCTTTCAGTTCCACACCAAGCTCCACAGCAGCAGAGTCTGTGTCCATTATGGATCCCCATCGCCAAACAAAGTACCTGGCTCGGAACAGATGCTCAACAAGTATGTATTGAGTGAATGATCACATCTCACGGCTGCATCCCTACGCCTTGCCTTAGGTCTCTCTCGGCTTCTCACTGGACTTCCCCTCCTGGTCAGCTTCCACCTAGTAGCCAGAGGCATCTTTCTAAAACACAGACCTCTGTCAACCTACTTTTTTTTTTTTTTTTTTTTTTGCGGTACGCGGGCCTCTCACTGTTGTGGCCTCTCCCGTTGCAGAGCACAGGCTCCCGACGCGCAGGCTCAGCGGCCATGGCTCACGGGCCCAGCCGCTCCACGGCATGTGGGATCTTCCCGGACCGCGGCACGAACCCATGTCCCCTGCATCGGCAGGCGGACCCTCAACCACTGCGCCACCAGAGAAGCCCTGTCACCCTACTTTAATCCCTGCATGTCTCCCTATGATTTTCAGGATCAAGGCTTTCCCCTAAATGGTTCCTGCTCACTGCTCTGGCTTCATCACTCAACTCTCTCCAACTCCCATTGCTCCAGCCGCCCAGAACTCCTAAGGGACTCACACGTGGAAATGTTGTCACTCTTTTCCACACTCTATAGAGCCCGAAATGCCTGGTCCCTCTCTTTGCTAACTCATATTCATCCTTCAAAACTCACTCAAGCATCATTCAGGAAGCATCTCCTGCCTCACAGGTCTTGGTTACCCATTTGAGCATTCTTTCACTGTGGTCCCAAAGCTCCCAAAGCACGCCCAAATCACAGTAATGATCACACTAAACTGTACTTGGGAAGTCACTAGTCTGCTCCCTACTTGAGGGCAGCGACCCTGTCTTATTTGCTCTAACAAAACCCACAGTAGATACCCAATAACTGTTTGTCATATGAATGAAAGAATGAATATATTAGTAAGAGTCCTCCAGACAGACAGAACCAGTAGGGTGTGTATGTGTATATGTGTATTCCCAAACAGATGGAGAGAGAGAGAAAATTTTCTTCTAGGGAGCTCAGTCTTTTCTCTTAGGCCTACAACTCATTGAATGAGGCTCATCCCCATTACGGAGAGTGATCTCTTTTATTAAAAATCTACTGGTTTAAATGTTAATCATATCTATAAAGCACTTTCACAGTGACACCTGGACTGGTTTTGACCACACAACTGGGCATCACAGCCTAACCAACTTGACACATAAAATTAACCGCCATAATGAATAAGTTTCTTCTCTCTGAGCCCTAGCTTCCCTATCTGTAACATGAAGAGCTGTGGTAATGTTTTAGGATTCTACAAAGAAATAAATAATTAGATAACATCTGAATTAGACTCTATAGTTTAAAGCACTTTCACTCACATTATGTCATTTAATTCCTATAACAATCCTATCAAACAAGTAAGTTTATTACATTCTTTCACAGATGAGGAAATCAAGGCCCAGAGAAGGGAAGAGATTTGCTAGTAAGCGACAGAACATGGACTAGAGCCTGGGTTTTCTGACTCCTAGTCTAGAGCTGATCCTTCACAGCCCAAAGAACCATCTTTGAGAGTTGATAGAGAGAGGAAGTTGCCAGGAACAAGAGGCTGAAGCAGAAGCAGAGGGGAAATTTTTGCTATAGATACTGAGAGTGAGACCGTAACAGCAGGATGTCAAAATCATCCAGGTCAGGCCAATCTACGAATTCCAGGATATAATTTCTCTTCTCCAATTGAGAGGATACAGGTATGGCCAGGGCTCAACACTGATATATCAAGAACTAACTCGGGTTTTAGGATAAATTTCAAAAAATAAGGATGGCCAAAGACACATGGTTAAAGGTGGCCAGAAAAGCTGTGTCACTGCTCTTTACTACCCAGAAGTCATACTGCATTTAATGTTGCCAGAATATTCTCGTATAAATCTATTGCAAAGTTAGGCCTTCATGTTATCCCCAAAGGTATGGAAGAACCTTCAGTGGAAGGACTAGAAACAGAGCAAGGCCTTCTGGTAAGATGTTCTATTTATTTTGACATGGTATTACTTACAGGACTCTAGAAGATCAAAGCTAAGTTTAACAGTAAAAGGCAGTGGGAAGAATCTCAAGACCAGAAAAAAAGCTGCAAGCTAACTCTGAAAGACTTGCCAAGAAGCTAAGTGTCCCAAGCACTTCCATTATTAGGAGAGCTAATTCCTTGCTCTTTAGCACTCCTCATGGTTTCTCATTCTCATGTATTTTCCCTCTGTCTGGAGGCTTCAGGGGAGAATCCATTTCTCTGCCTTCTTCAGCATCTAGAGGCCGCCTGTCTTCCTTGGTTTGTGACCCCTTCACTGTATCACTCCAACCTCCTGGATCCGTCGTCACAACTCCTGCTTTTTACCCTGATCTTCCTGCCTCCCTCTTAGAAGGACCCCTGTGATTACATTGCCTATCTGGATGATCCAGGATAATCTCCCCATCTCGAGATCTTTAATTTGATCACATCTGCAAAGTCCCCATTACCATGTAAAGTAACATATTTCCAGGGGTTATGACCTGGACATTTTTGGGGGGCTATTATACGCCTATCACAATGAGTAACGAGCATGCTCTATTCTACTTTTAAATGTTTGAATAAAAATCTACAAAAGAAAATACTTCTTTGACCCCAAGACCCCAGTTACTACAAGAATTTGGAATTTATACTCCTTTACATAGTACAGATAGAAAAGAGACATGGCCTGAGGAATTTTTTCTGTGGTTCTTATTTCCGCTTCCTCATCTCCCATTCTCTTTAATCCACTCCGGTTGGGTTTTTAACATTCACCTCTCCCCCAAACCTAATCAAAGCCACAAACCACCTCCAAATTGCCAAATCACTGTCCTCATCCCATGTGAAGTACTTGACACAACTCACCACTCCCTTCTTACCATAACATTTTCACTTCTAGGCTTATACTCTCCTGGTTTTACCTGTCTTCAACACCCATTCCTCTTTCGCATGATCTTAAGTGTGGGAAGGCCCCAGGCCCCGTATCTCTTTTCTATCTACACTCTCCCTAGGTGATCGTATACAGTCATGGGCTCCAAATATCAACTCTATACTGCGGAACCCCAACTTTATAGCTTAGTCCTGATCACTCCCCTGAGCTCGCGTCATGTGTCCAACTGCCTGTTTGTGCATCTCATTAGGCCTCTCAAACTTGTCTAAGACAGAAGTCTTGATTTCCCCACCCACCCCAAACCTACTCCTCTCCTGCATTTTACCATCCATTCAGTTGCTCAGGCAAAACCTTAGGAAGGAGTCGCCTTTGATTTTACTCCCTCTGTTCCTTTACTCCCTGACACCAAATGCATCAACGTGACCTGTCAGCTCGACCTTCAAATTAGCCCCTGTATCCAACCTCTCATCATCACTACCATCGCTACTATCTAGTCCTAGCTGCCATCGTCTCTCACTTGGACTTCTTTAATGGTCCTGATTGGACCTCCCTGCTCTACTCTTGCCCCCACTGTGATCCATGCCCTACACGTTGGGCCCGTAGAGCAGCAAAGGTTCACTCTTCAAAAGAGAAGTTAGATGACATGTGATTTATGCTTAATCAGTGGCTTTCTGTTACACTAAGGTGAAATTCAAATTCCATGACCCACAAGGCCTAGATGATCTGCCACTTGTCTCTCTCCTAAACTCATCTTCTACGACTTCTTCACTATGCACAAGCCACCTGGCTTTCACTCTTTTTCTTCTTTCTGTCCCTAGAATGTGTCAAGCATTTCCCATCTCAGGCTTTGCACTTGTTCTTTCCTTTCCTCAGACCCAGATGTTTGCATGACTAGCTCCTTCTTGTCATACTTCTCAGCTCAACGTCTCTTCCTCAGAGAGGCCTTCTGCAACCCCCTAAATTAATTAAAAACCTAACTCTCCCCATCCCCGTCCCCCAGTATCTCATTACCAGCTCCACTTTTTCACTATGTGAACTTAGCTTGCTGACTTACTGTCCTGTTTACTTACATGTCTGTCTCACCTCCCTTGAATGGGAGCTCCTTGAAGGCATACACCATCTTTGGTCTTGTTCAGTGCTGAATCCCCAACACTTGGCACAGGTTAAATGTTCAATGGATACTTTTTCAAATGAATGGCTCAGCATTTTTTGGAATAAATGTATGAAAAGAAAATTTGGCTTAATGTCAGATTATTACGTAATTCTAACAAACTAAGATTCTGATTCAGTACATATGGGTGGCGTACAGGAATTTTCATTTTAACAAATACCCCAGGAGACTCTGGGGCAGGGGTCCACAGACCATACTTTTGAGTAACACTGATTTATTCATTCTTGCAAGCATTATGTAGGTAGGTGGCCTAGTTTTAAAGAGGTAAATTGAGTGTTAGCAGAACTGAGTCACTTGCCCAAAGTTCATAATGAGTCAGAAAGTGAATTCTAAGAAGAAACAAGAAATTCTAATTAAAAAAATTAAAAAGTTAATCTTACATGTAAGTTAAACACACACACACACAGATTACCTCATCTATTTTATACTAGTCATAATTTCTTGACCTTCATCATTTGTTTCAATCATTAAAACAAAGACTAGACTTTCATAACTCCATCTGAATGACTACAATGAATTGTTGAGATCAAACAAGAAATATTTGCTTAAAGGACTCACCAACAGAGGAAAATGAGAACCTTGAAAGAAAAAAAGGATTAAAGAAAATGAAATCTTAGCTTCAAAAGTATACTGTGTTTATAAAAGAGAAGTAATCATAAGTTGCTTTGAAGGAAGATTTGCCCTCCAAAATGATCAGAACAGGTGGGATGTTTGAAGAGTAATCAGATGCCACTTTCTGACATAGCATTGCACCACAGCAACAAGGGGGTGGTGATAGTGGGGGGTGATCAAATTAGACTCAGGTTTGACTAACAATATATGCTAAGTTTGACAAGTAAGGCTGCCTTTACTAGGAATCTGGCAAGCTGTGCTCCTGTTCACCCAAATGACATTTTAAAGCTCAACCCTACTTCCACAACAAAAAACAATCCTCACTGAATCTGCTTTTTCATTGGATAAATTTCAAAAATCAGAACTTTTGAGATGATCCTGGGCAACAGGCCACACTTACAGAGTAGCACCTTGACTAGCTCTGAATAGCAAATAGAACACATATCAGATCCAAGATCTACTTTTATTAAAATCCTGGTTAAACTCCAGAGCATTTCCAGATGTCAGATCTGCCACAACGATGCTCTCAATTCCTCGAGGCATTCTCTCCCTTCCTTTTACTTGCCAGTAAGTCTTGCTTTAAGCTCACCTTTTATGGATGGAATATGGTCTAGCGCAGCACTGTTCAACAGAAATATAATGCAAATCACGAATGCAAGCCATGTAAATATTGTAGTAGCCACATCAGAAAAATAAAAACAGATGAAGTTAATATTTTAACCCCCAAATTACCATTTTAACATGTAATCAATACTTAAAAATGGAGATTTTTTGGGCTTCCCTGGTGGCGCAGTGGTTGAGAGTCCGCCTGCCGATGCAGGGGACACGGGTTCGTGCCCCGGTCTGGGAAGATCCCACATGCCGCGGAGCGGCTGTGCCCGTGAGCCATGGCCGCTGAGCCTGCGCGTCCAGAGCCTGTTGGTCCGCAACGGGAGAGGCCACAACAGTGAGAGGCCCGCGTACCGCAAAAAAAAAAAAAAAAGGAGATTTTTTCATTCATACTTTTGGACTCTGATATCTGATATCCAGTATGCATTTTACAGCACATCTCAATTTGGACTAGCCACATTTCATGTGTTCAGGGGCCACATGTGAGTAGGGGCCACGGTACTGGACAATGAAGGTCTAGAGCCTTGCTACTCCAAGTGTAGCCCACAAATTAGAAGCGCTAGCATCATCTGGAAACCTGTTAGAAATGTTCAATGTCAAGCCCAACTCCAGATTTACTGAATCAGAATCTACAGTTCAAAAAGATCCCCAGGGGACTTCCCTGGGGGTCCAGTGGTTAAAACTCCTCACTTCCAATGAGGGGGGCGTGGGTTCGATCCCTGGTTGGGGAACTAAGATCCCACGTGCCACAGAGCGTGGCCAAAAAAAAAAAAAAAAATCCCCAGGTGATCTGCATGCACAATAAAGCTTGAGAAGCACTGGTCTAAAGTGAGTCATTGGTCTCAGGTTCTTCATCTGATAAATGGAGGTGATAATCCTTACTTGGCAGGACTATCGTGAAGATTCTTGGTGGTTTACTTAATAGACCTAATATTTGAGATTTTAATGAATGGTAACTATTATTTAAGAAGGCCATGTAATAGAGTGGGCTTTACAGCTGGACAGAAAGAAATATAAATTCTGGTTCTTATAAGCTCCGGACCTTAAACAACTCACTTAAGTTGAGGCTGGGCCAAACGGGAGTAGTAACAAATGACGCTAAGCTGCCTTGTTAGTTCACATGGCCTTTGTCCCAAACCAAAGTGTTACTTCCTGTGGCTCCAGTCTATTTTTCACAAGGAGAACCTAAGGACAGCAAAAACGTTTATTTGAAAAAATTACTATGTATTGAAAATATACATTAGAAATTATTACATACTTCCATAGCATTCCCCTCCCCCACCACAAAAGTAGAAATATCCGCTTGCTATGCTAATGCCATAGGTAAATTCAAACGAAAAGGAAAACATCATCAGCCCCCTTTCCTCGAACATTAGAGTTGGAGGGAAAAATGGTCAACTTATATCCGCCAATCAATAGGAATTTAACAAGTCCCAGTCTTCCACAGCAAGACACACATATTTCTGCTTTGAAGACTGTGAAGAGTTGCTCTGTTCCTTCTCTGGCTCCTCGAAAGCTCTCTTCTTGCTCTTCTTTGACTCCTGGCTTGAGAGGGCTTCGTGTTTCAACAGTGGTCCATGGCAATCTGGGGCTTTCTCTTTATAGAACTGGAGTTTCTCAGAAGAATTCATGTGGGCGTCTGCCAGGTGACACTTCACTGGGGCTTCTGTTCGAGCCCGCTTCCCATCTGTAAGGGTGACAAACGGAAGGGCAATGAGCTTTCCTATGCCACTGCTAACGGCTGCCTAAGTCCAGAAAGATGATCCAAGGGAAGTGATAAGAGGCCCAAACAGGGTGAGGTTTGGATTAATTTTATTCCCTACTGAGTGCCCTGTAAAGTAACTTACAGCAAATGCACCAGCACAGGTTGAAGGTATGCACTCATGTGAAAGTATCACAGATTTGGATTTAAATCTCAGATCTGCCACTTGCTGCATAAATCACCTTGAGCAAGTGACTTGTCTGAGATTCAGTTTTCTCATTTTTAGAGGGATATAAAACCTGTTTCATAAGGGTGATGTGAAGATAAAGTAACATAAGGTGCTTAGCACAATGCTTGGCACAATAGTAAAAGCTTGAAAAAACGTCAGCTATTATTACTCAAAATCTGGACTTGACTCTGTCTTCTAAAAACAGCCAAGTTTGCGGCACAACTCTAACAAATGATACAACCTTATCCTATATTTTTTGGTTTGCCCTGAATTTTTCTTATTTTTCTACCTTTATTTTTCCTTCACTTCGATTTCATCCTTTAACTCCTTAGAGAAAAAAAGTACGGTAAAATACACATAACATAAATTTAGCATTTTAACCATTTTTAAGTGTATAGTTGTGACATTAAGTACATTCACATTGTTGTGCAAACATCACCACCATCCATCTCCAGAACTTTTTCAGCTTGGCGAAACTAAAACTTGGTATCCGGAAACTAAAACTTGGTATCTATTAAATAGTAACTCCCTACCACTCCTCACCTCAGTCAGTCCCCAGCAACCACCATTCTACTTTCTGTCTCTATGAACTTGACCACTCTAGGAATCTCATAAGAAGACTCATACAACATTTGTCTTTTTGACTGGCTTATTTCACTTAGCAGAATGTCTCTAAATTTCAGCAATGTTATAGCATGTGTTAAAATCTCCTTCCTCCTTAAGGCTGAATAATATTCCATTGTATGCAAATACTACATTTTGTTTATCCATTCATCTGTCAATGGACACTTGGGTTGCTTGTCCCTTTTGGCTACACTTTTAATTCCTTTTTAATGTTCTATATCCATCTACTTTTGTACCACTGCAAATTTTTTCTGGAACAAGATGGGATGTCAATAAGCACATATGTACATCATACATACATTTAATAAGTTATTTTCCTGGTGCTGGTACTCAAAGCTAAGTGTGAACTTACACTGTAAGCTGTGTTGACAGAATACAAGTCTCAGTGATCTAATTAAGTCAATACTATCATAATTAATTTTCCCACTGAGTGAAGATGAGCTAAGTGCTTTAAGGGCAAATAACCTAAGGGCAAAACACTCCAAAGGAAAGGGGATTTCTCACAGAAATGCTGAGCAGCTGTTCCAGGCTCCGAGGTTTCTCGTGGCTTCACAGCTTCCGAAGTCACACGCTCCCACTGCAGAACAATCTAAAATGTATTTGGAAAGATTTGAATCCAAACAAAATCTCAAGCTTTCCTTGGTCCCCACCCCTCTCTTTCCATGAACACAAACCCCCATGGTAATCTTACTTCAGATGATGGTGATAAGAAAAAGAACCAAGTCAAGTCTGGATTTTCTGTTTTAAGGCATGAGTTGGTCAGAATACAAACATGCTGGATATACATACTTGCACGACTCAGAAAAAATCTACAAAGCTGACTCCCTATTTTCATCTCTATTCCAATCTAGAAATAAACTGCATATCCTTAAACTAAATACTAAAATTTAAAATCTTAGTCATAACACTTTTCACACATTCCTAGACTCACTTTCATGCCTTAAACTATACCAACTATAACTCACTCTTGTACGTATGTGAAAGGACCATGTTTCCATATTCTCATGACACTTCATGATCAGTTTCCATTTTTTTAACTGCTACAAATGTATTTTTATTACAAGCTACTATAAATTCTTTTGAAAATTTGGTTTAGTATAAACTACACATAAATAAACAATTATTTCACATATAGCACAAGTAGCAAGAACTTTAAATTCAGCACTTCTCATGGTATGCAATGAAATGATCATAAAAGAAAGTCAAGACAAACATTTTCAGGTCACAGAGGCAGCACAACACATAGTTTAAGAATATTGTTCCAGAGTTAGTTCCACCACTACTAGCCAGGGGACCCTTGGCAAGTGATTTAATTTCTGTCTTTCAATTTCTTCATCCGTAAAATCGGGATTAATAATAGTACATAGCCCACTGGGCGGTTGTGAGGATTAAATGAGATTAACATACATGAAGGGTTTAGCAGTGTCTGGAATATAGGAAGCACTCAATAAATCTTAGTTGTCAGCCCCTCTATGATACCTCCCTGAGCATGGAAAATGGGGACAGATCTAAAAGAATGCTAAGATGAACTGAATCTGGTGGCTCAGGGGACAATAAGGAAAACTGTGCTTCTACTAACAGAAATAAGAATGTCAATTAGGAAGAGCTGTTTGGGGTTGGGGAAGAAGAAGACAAGCCTGGTTCTGGACAAGCTGAATTTGAGGTGCCTGGCAGAGATTTATGGAGAATATTTAGGAACAGGTCTAACGTGTAAGAGAAGGTGATATCATTCCCGCAGGGACAGTAAAGGCTCTGAGAACAGTTCAGATCACCAGGAGAGTGGGTGGAGTTAGAAGAGAAGAGGAGAAGAGGAAATGAGGAATCAGCAAGAGCTAAAGGGAGAAGCGAGAAAGTTAGGGGATACTGAGCAGGAAGGCCAGAGAGAAAAAGCATAAGGCATGCATGTTTATATCAGAACTGCAGAAAAGCCAAGGAAGGTGAATAATGAGATCACATGCCACCTTCAGGACAACACCTGCAGCAGAGCCGTGAGGGCCAGAACTAGCTTACAAGGGATTAAGAACTGAGTAGGCAGTGAGGAGGTGGGAAGATGAGAAAAGAAAACAGCTCACAATCGCAATGGGGGATAAAGAACATGTGAGAATAGAAGTAACATGTTTATACACATAAAGAAAATGGCCAACAGAGAGTGAGATTGAAGATGTAGTGGTGGGGCAGTAGAGGGAAATTATTAGTAAAATATCACAGAGTAAGCTGGAGATCTCAGGGAACAGAACTGAAAGGAAAAGAGGCCACTAAAGGGCTTATCACTGGAATAAAGCGGCATACCTGTTCCCTTAGATAGGAGGGAAGTGGGGTATGTTGCAGAATTGTAGAAATTTTGAGACAGAGGGAAGTAAAGGACTCCTGTTAGATGGCCTCATTTTTCTGTGTCACCTTCTGAGAATGAGGCAGGAGGAGGATGGAGTCAGCCTGAAACAGTTTCAATAAGGATCAACAAAAGATAGATAAAGCACTGCTGCCAAGTCCTAGGGCCCAGATGAGACTGCACAGTGCTTTCAGTCCAGGCTGTTAGGTATTTTACTTCATCCTTAGCTCTGCAAGAAAGGTCCTGGTTTCTGCATTTTACAGATAAATAAACAGAGACTCAAAGTTGCCTTAAGTCATATCCCTATTGGGTTGCTGAGCCAGGATCCCAAACTCAGGCCTCTGACCCTACAGCCTATGCTCTTTCCACCATGTCACCTGCTACCATAACCAAACTACATCAAGCCCTTGTAAGACCATCCCACACCTGCCCCAAGTCTACTGGATGTATCTAGGATTCTTCCAGCACTATAAACTTTGTCTGGCAATGAACTGTTGTAATTATTTCAGCATGCATTTTCACAAACTTCAAAGTGCTTCTGAAACACTGATTCACCAGCACCCCTTCTTGCTTACTTATAGGGAGGTGATGCTACAATCAGGTGGTTGGATAGGTCCACAACCATGCGTTATTGCTTGGAGCCAAGGAGGGATCCAGATCAAAAAGTTTGGTGGTTCCTCTAGGCCTCCAGCAATAAACATTGGTTTAAAGCATCTGAAGGAGAAAGGCACCAGCCACAGGGAGGCTGGCATCTACTGGTGCTCTACTACTTGGTTACCTTCTGACTCTCTACTTAAGTCTGTACTTTACCAACTTAAGGAAGACCATCAAAAAGACAAGAGAGCATCAAAGTTCAGCTAAGAAGCTGAATATGGAAGGGCTCAGTGTGCTCAAACTAGCATAGTCTGATCTGGAAATATGGCCTCAATATGTGTCACCCGTGTTTCTGCCAGTACTTGGAGGATATCAGCTTCGTTGAGTTGGACTAAGTGAACTTCCTTGAATGGTTCATCCAGGACATCTACCTTTCCAAACAGTCCTAGTTCTTTGTACATAATTTAAAACTTCAAAAAGAAAGAAAGAAAATGGGAGAGCTCAGGATAAAAAAAGGTTTCTTCACTAAGAGTTAAGAAATTTGCCCCCCAAAAGGGAAAGAGTTAGATTTGAATTCTTATCAGTGTGACTTATTCTCTTTCCAGTATACACACACTGCTAAGAGAATCTGTCCTTGTGAAGTTGGTTCACACTGCTTTTTTGCATAGCAAGCAAGAATTCATTTATTTTCTGAGTCATTTATAAGAAGGCGTTTTCTTCCAGGTCCCATACGGATGAAGCACAATCTAGCAACCAGAGCATGAGATTTAAGGACTGGCACCTAACACCTTTTCTTAAGTAACTGGGTTAGTTACCAGGCCATCAGTATCTCGGATTCGACTGAAGATGACAATTGAGCCAAGGAATACCAAGAGGATTAACATTTGTTCAAGTGTTGAATAAGACACTTGGAATTAAAATGAAGCCACATTAACTGTAGGAGAAAATATCTGCCTTACCTGGTCAGCCCAGCCCTCTGTCTTGCAGTTACTGTGATCAAATTCCTTCAAAGGCACTTTGGAGTGAACGAGACCTATGTGGGTCTGAAGCTTGTGTTTGACAGCTTTGACATCCTAGTAAGGGAAAACCAGAACACTAATGCACACACATCTGGTTAACTCCTACTTGCCTTCAGTAGGAAATAAACACCATCACAGATCCCAGTCCTTTCCAAATGCCAATTAGCAGAAGCAAAATATCAAATTGTAAGTCTGGAAAAGCAAGAGAAGGGAGTAGAAGTCTTACCTTGAGTCCCGTCCCAGAGATATCTAAGCAGTTTAGTTTTCTAAAAGAAAAGAGGTATCCAATTCCTGCATCTGTGATATCAGGGTTACCTAAATGTCAAAACATAGATAGTATTCTGTTATAGTTATAAGTATTGCTACAATGCCAACAATAAGCTCAGGAAAAAAGGCCAAACAATGATAAAATAGAAAATACTGAGTGAACAAGCTTTTCAGAGTAAATTGAATGTAGAAATCTTATCTTTCCTATTGTAATGTGAAGGAGCTACGCTGGATGATCCTTAACATCCTTCACAGCTTTAACTTTCTAGGAGCTGGGGGTTAGCAGAAAAATTAATGAACCAGATAGTTATTCCAAAGGGTTTAATTTGGAACCACATGAAAACAACATACGTAAACATGTATTAGAATGGTATATTAGACTTTGTTCACAGCCATTTTACGTCCAAAGTAAAAGATTTCTTTTAAAAAGATTTTCAAGGATACTGAGGCACAAAGACTATTAATGTCTTACTAACCTGCATTTTTTTTTAATCCTTTCTTACATATCACCTTCTCATATCAGAGAGTACTGCATTTAGCACTGAGTCCTAAAGACCATGAGCACAGTGCCTGGCACATTGTAGACACTCCAAAAATATTTGTTAAATGAATAGACTTCCCTGGGAGGAAGGGAGGGCATTCATTATTATCTTCATTTCACACAAGCCAAAACCAAGGCTCAGAGAGGTTAAATAACTTGCACAAGGGCACACAGTAGCAGAGCAAGGAGTGTCCTCTGACCTCAAACCCCTGCTCTTTCTATTTTTTTGACACCATACCATCCTGCCACATATTTAATAAATGCTCAGTTAAATCATAAATGATCTTACCCTCTTTCTACTACTGGAGTCAATAACTGGTTCATTCTGTGCAAGTTATCAAAACTGTGAATTTCATCCTGATTTTCACCAAGCAATTATTGATAAAAAATGACCTAGCTGACAGACACTATAGATCAGCAACTCAAAGAAAGTAAAAATGAGCCAAACGTCCTTCATATATGCTGTGAATATGATGAAAGGTCGCCCTGTCTGCAGAGAGTAAGTGGCATGGGTGAATCTGTAAGGGCTTTTACTACCTCACAGAGGTGGCACCATGCCAGGAAAGGTATTTGGCCAGGAGTCAAGAGCCTCTGGCTTTAGGTCCTGCTCTGCCGTTAACTTGTTGTGGCACCTAAGAAAGTCACCTCCCCTCAATTTTATCACCTCTCAAACAAAGAGGAAGAACTAAATGATTTCTAAGTCCATTCTTCCAACGTTAATCATCTGTAACTTCTAATAAAACTTACAAGATAAATCTAATAATGTTAGATTTTCAAGGCCTCTTTTCATCACTCGAACTGGTGCCGTCATTTTCCGCACCCCGGCATCAGATAAACAATTATCCTTCAGGTGGAGTTGAGTTACACTAGAAAACAAAGTCCATAAGTAAATTACTTAAAGAGCATTTGAGAAAGTCTAGTCATGAGAACATACTTTCATAAATTTCATTCAAAAATATATCTTCTAACCTCTGCTATTTCATACATAATGCATTTAATAAAGTTAAAGATATTTTGGTGCTACTTCAGTTGCTAAGTGAGGGTTAACTTACCGATCAAAGTGTCATGTAGTACTAGTCTCAGATGGCAGAGGGCACTAAAGGTATATGATGGAATGAGGTAAACAGGGACTGCATTAAGGATATAAATACACTTGTTTATCACAAAAGCTGCATTCCTGACAAATGCTGTGTGAAAACCAAAACCACTCTAAATATACTGGGAAAGTCTGCTAAGAACTCCTATGAGAATTCTTTATGCAAAGCACAATTCTTTCATTCTAATTATTTTATAAATCCAATTCTCAGATTGGGTTTATAAGGTACAGACATAACCCAATCCATTCAGCTAACCTGTAACTGGTGTTATTAATGTGTTCCACTGTCCCACACTCAAGAAATCCGAACCTTTACTAACCTTGTACAAAAATACCTTTGCACAAGATGAACCGGTTTGCAGGGCAGAAATAGAGACCCAGATGTAGAGAAGAAACATACGGACACTGAGGCGGGGAAAGTGGCGGGGGTGCAAGTGTGGTGCTGGTGCTGGGATGAATTGGGAGATGGCGATTGACATATATACACTAATATGTATAAAACAGATAACTAATAAGAACCTGTTGTATAAAAAAAAAAAATTAAAAAAAAAAAAAAAAACCTTTGTACAGGGCAGTAGGTAGGTGTCACTGTCCTAGGCAGGCCCCAAGAAACAGGTTAGACTCAGGTTTGTAGTACTGTTATCCTTCTGGGTGTTTATTAAACCACAAAGGAATCCATCTGCCTTGTCTCTGCTGGCCATACTGAGATCAGTCGGACTATTTGTGAATGGTATGAACTGGATGATTTCTTTAAATTAAGGTTCTTGAAAAGGATTTATTTGGCTGTCTTTTAATAGTTCACATTTTAAATAATTTACAGTTCATTAGCAGTTAAAATAGAAAATGATAATGATTGTAGAAACTGTATAACTTCTCATCTCTTGCTAGAATAAACCACGGCAAAATCATTTTTCAACACAGGTAGCGTCAAGTATCATATGTTGAAATAAAGTTTATTGAGGTAAAGAACCTAGTGACTTACTTTCCTAAGAGTTGTCCAATCTATACTGCTTGTACCAAGTAAATGAAGATTGAATCGTTTTAGAAAAAAGAATTAGCAAATAAACACAGGATTGGGAAGTAATCAACATTCTTCAAGATGATCCCAATTGATCATCCTTTAAAAAAAGAAACAAAACAATTCATCTACAAATGGTGGCAGGTCAATACCTAGACAGGGCCTCATTGGTGAGATGTTCTAGAAGTTCATGCTCATCTCCAAGCTTGCAACAGGATAGATCCAGGCAGGTCAGCTCCCGGAAAGACTTAATCTCCTCGAGTTTTTCTGAAATCACCAGATATCTGTGGGGCGTGGAGAGCAATCAACAGCTTTTCTTTTCCTTCTTTTAAAACATCACCATTTGTGGCTTTGTGACACATCAACATTCCATCAGGACAAGGTACTATGTAATAAGCAGACTTTACTGATTACTATGTAGGCACAGGTTGAATTTTTTAAGCTAAAAATCTTTTTATGTGATGGTGGAATAAAAACTTTAAATAAATAAATAAAAACATATGAGCAAAGGCAGGACACGAGAGAAAAAATCTTCTTTGTTATAAGTCAGACAGACCTTGGTGTCAGTGCTGGGATTTCATCAGAGAATTTCCAAACTTTAGAATACTCGAAATTTTAATCACTCATTCCTTTAAGGTTGCTTTTTATCTAATGCTCAGTATCTAGTGCTTTGAAAACTGGAACAGGCCAAGAATTCTGGGTTCTAACCAGCACATCCCCAAGAACATACCAAGATATATTTGACAGTCAGGTTTTATCTTTTCTATTCAAACACAAGTTTGAGTAGCTGCCCACGTCACTGTGCCACTGTTATCCTGCTAACTTTACTCCAAAAGTATGTGCAGCATGACTATTATAAGAACTCACTCTAAACTAGATGGTTATTAAGGCAAACCTGTGAGCATGAACACTTTAATTACACTGGGGCACCTTGCCAATCTGCTATCGGGAAGTATCAGGAGGCCTCTGGAGAGGAAAAGAAGATCAAAAAGACACTGCACAGCCCAGGCTATGGCCTCCACCCTGCTTTCTAGTTGTCCATCTATTTCATATGATGTCAGTGAGAAAAAATGAAAAGGGATTAGAAGTGACAGGAAACAGGAGAGGAGTCTAAGAGAACAGGAAAATGCTTGTGGGCAAGAGCATGCCTTTCTCATCCACTTTTCTCATGGATGTCTAGAAGTTTCCACAGCGAGATGGTAAGCTAGGATCAGTGGGGTTATACTTAAAAGTGTTCACATTTCCCTACTGTTGCCAGAATCATAATTACCAAAAACAGCACTGAATAATCCAAGGACAAGAAGGGAGTTAGATCTCTTTTCTTCCTACTTCCAATCAGAATAAGATATACTGAAGCTGATCGCTGGCCTGACTGCTGGGTACAGATGGCCTGGGGCACTGATACCCCCTCTAAGCTGCCTGGTGACTGAGCTCAGCTGGGTACACAAATGAGCCTTATTTACTCAGACATATTTTAATTGCATTGTAAATAAAGCTGCTGTTTTCCATCTTCCAATCACAGAGTTGAAGTGGGTTAATGGGAATTTGGGGAATTACTGGCAATTACAGAAAGGAAAACACACATCCTTTGATCAGTTAACCAAAAGACATTTAGTAATTCTGAAACAAGGGTTATCTGGGAAGGACACAAAAACGTATAACATGATTAACAAACATTACAAAAATCAAAGCTGAGAAACGAACATGCAAAACCACAGACACTACTACATGCTTATCTAGGACATAATTGAAGCTCTAGGGTCTCGCTCAAAATTAGTCTTACAACTTGCCCCTTAAAAAGTTCAGAAGAGTATAGTGGAGAAGCAACAGAAACAGCACAGATATTTTAGTGTCAGACCTGAGTTTGGGTTCCAGCAATGCTAATTACTTGTATGATTGTAAGAAACTTACTTAACCTCTGTGAGCCTCAATTTCTCCAGCTAGAAAATGGAGCTGATGATCACTTCCTTTAAGGACTATTAAGAAAATCAGAAAAAATGTTCCAAAAGTAAATGGCATCTCATAGGCCCTCATTAAATGGTAGCTATTATAATTACTTCGGTTACACAGGGTGATATTTTAAGGCAAATACTTGCCTCCCTGTGACCACCGGTGGGATTAAAAATCACAGGGAGGAGACAGTTTTGTAGGGTTGAAACCCAGTTGCACTGGCTTCTCCTTTTGGCAGGCAGCTTTGTGACCCAACCCCACAAAGCAAGTGCCTGTACCTACACGATTATCTTATTTTTCAATTATTTTCTCAAGCTCTTTCCCCATGACCTGAACCCTTTCATGCTGGTAAAACCTTTGCTGCTGCAGCTTCAGCTGAGAATTGCAAATGCAAACCCAAATCTCCTGCCTTCTTTCTATTTTCCTTTGAGGGTTCAAAAGAAGGAAAGTTTTTGATCACAACTGAAAAATCTTACTCTTATATCTGAATAAGGCAGCATTGTCTTATTTGTAATTGTTGCAATAAAATATGAGCCAAAAGATTGCTAAAAATGTTTCTTATATTTTTCTGATTATAAAAGTAATACACATTCCTTGGAGAAAAAAATTAAGAAAATCTGGAAAACTATAAAGAAAATTAAAACCAACTTCAATCTCATTACCTAAATTACATTTCAGTGGGCTTCTCTTTTTCCCCCCCCATATATGCAATACATGTAAATTTTCCTATTTTTTTTACAAACAAAATTGGGATCATACATATTATTTTTATTTTTTTCATTTATTATATAATGAACATTTTACCACACCATTTTAAATGATCTTTGGATATTATCTTAAAAGTTATACACTATTTCATTATATGAATGTACCATAATTTATTTAATTAATTTCCTCTTGTTGGATATTCAGCTTTCAGATTTTCACTATAACAAATAGTACTACAATGAACACCCTTATGTAAAGTATTTGTTCTCATATCTGACTATTACATTAGAAATTAGAACAGACTCTTAATAAATGGAATTAATGGGTCAAACAAAAGATATGAATATTTTTAAAGCTTTTGATACATATTGCCAAGCTTCTTTCCAGAAATGCTACATTAATTTATGTGCTCATCAAATGTGAATGGAAGTGCTATTCTCATCCAATTTGACCACTGGAACAGTGTGCAGACATCACAAATGGATAAAAAGCATCTTCCCTATTGTAAGAAATACTTAAGGTATAATGGTACGTGGAGAAAAAAACAGAACACAATTTATAGATAGAGTATATTCCCAAATGTATAAAGATATATATAATGGTATACTATACTGCTATCTTAAAAATCTACACATATTGATGGAAAATGATTTTCAAAATATGTGAAGAAAGCAAAGTGCATACCAGTGTGAGCACTGTGTGTGTGCTGCCCTTTGTATAACAAAGGGGACAGCTATACATGCATGTGTATGTACAGAATTATCTCTGGAATTATGTAAAAGAAATTGATAACAGTAGTTGCCTCTGGGGAAGGGAAACAGGAGAGAGATGGGAGGGAGGCTTATGTTCCACGTTATACCTTTTTGTGTTTGTGTTTAAATTTTCTGTGTATTTTTTCAAGTTTTTCTTTTTAATTAGTAGATGCCTTGAAAGTCATTTTACACGATGGTGGTACAAAAATTTTAAATAAATCAATAAAAGTATATGAGCAAAGGCAGGTGATAAGAGAAAACGTCTGCTTTGTTAGAAAATAGACAGACCCTGGTTCTGGTGTTGGGACCTTACTGAAAATTTCCAAACTTTAAGACACTTGAAATTTTAATCACTTATTCTTCTAAAGTTGCTTTTTATCTAATGCTCAATATCTAGTGGTCTGAAAACTGGAATAGAGACAGGAACTTTGGTTACTAATCTTCACATTCCCGAGAGCATACCAAGAGATATTTAGCAAATCACATTTTCTTTTCTATTTTCTCTTTCTAGAAAAGTTGGTAGAGGAGTATTTACTACCTAATGGAGGAGCTGTGGCAATCAACTAATCCTTGTCAAGTGTTTTCAAAATAAACCTAAGTGTTGTCTGGGAGGGTAAGGGAGAAAGACAATGATTTTTCTCAAAATGGCCTACCACTTCGTGTATGGAAATTCTGAACTCAAGGGCTGTTTGATGGGGAAAGTGCCCAAGCCCACTAAGCCCCATAGCTTGACAGAATTCACACACCCAATAAAATACTCACTATCGTAATCAGAACACCCACCTGTTTCGCAAACACAAGGAGCAAAGCACCAGACTTCCATAGGCCTCTGTAAATTTCTGTAAAGCCCTGAGCCCTGCACCTGGCTCTGTGAATTTCTGTCTGGCTTCAGCAGCAGAGAACAGCTTTTCAGCAATCTGCTCAGGGAAGCCAATAAGGGAATCAATGTGATCAACATTGTCAGAGATGAAGCCCAGGACGAGGCTGAAGAGGGATTTGGCAGAGTACCGAAGATTCCCCTCCCGGGTGTATGTGAAGATGAAATGATCAGTCTTCTCTTTCTGTGCAGTATCATCTTCCCTGTTCATGCAAAGCTCCACCGAAAAGCCTTTGGGAAACAGTCTGAAAGGCCTTGGCTTCTGCAGGCTACTCCTGACACCATCCAAGGCCAGATTGACCATGTGCAGTTGCCCATTTTCTCGCACGTAGACAGGCCCTGGGTCCAGGTGGTTTTCTGAGTTGAGGTAGTAAGACATTGCCTTGGTTGCAACTGTAAAAGCAAGGCACAAGGAAATCAAATCCAATTAAAATGCCATTTGTAACGTGTAACTTCATCTTGCTGTGCCCAGAGCTTTATGAGCTTTCCAGGCAGGCCCTGTAGCTGATTTGGGGAATCAAAGCTTACCAGTTGCCTGTGAACTATGGCACTGGAGGTTACCTCTATTACCTCGACCTGGAAGCCCTTTCCTATGCTTCCCCTTTTCTTGTCTATCTGGTGAACTCTTATTCATCTTTCAAAAGCCAGCTCAAATCTCATTTCTAAAATTCACTCTAAGGGAGTTATCACAGAAGTGGTCAAAGAGTCACCTACAAGGAAAGTCATGGCAGCACAGCTGATATTAGCAAAACAACCGAAAATAACCTAAATGTTCAACAAGGGTGTTATTATATAAATGATGATACATCCATACCATGGAATGTTATGCAGCCATTAAAATGATAAAATTTTTTATTGATTTGCAAATTACAAATTGTACACGTGGAATTTACTATTTGTTTTTTTTTAATTAATTTATTTTTATTTATTTATTTTTGGCTACATTGGGTCTTCACTGCAGCACGTGGGCTTTCTCTAGTTGCAGTGAGCGGGGGCTACACATCGTTGCGGTGCACGGGCTTTTCATTGCAGTGGCTTCTCTTGTTGCGGAGCATGAGCTCTAGGAGGCGAGCTTCAGTAGTTGTGGCACATGGGCTCAGTAGTTGTGGCACATGAGCTCAGTAGTTGTGGCTTGCAGGCTCTAGAGCACAGGCTCAGTAACTGTGGCACACGGGCTCAGTTGCTCCGAGGCATGTGGGATCTTTCTGGACCAGGGCTCAAACCCGTGTCCCCTGCATTGGCAGGCGGATTCTTAACCACTGCGCCACCAGGGAAGTCCAACTATTTCTGTTTTTTAAAACATGTTTACATACAGAACAAAGGCTAGAAACTAATAACTCCCTTGCTACCTTGGCACCTTCCACACATTTCTTTATTGCACTTGGCTCACAGTTCTGCTACTGATTTATTTCTGGGCGTGTTCTGCTGATTTGAGCTCCTTGAGAGCAAGGATCATGTTTAATTCATCCACCCTAACAACATAGTGCTCTGGCATGTAATAGTCCCTGAGTAGATATTCATGGAACTAAAGTTTACTCCTTTGCTAAACCTTACACAGACCACAAGCAACATGGTTTTTTGGATCCACGAATAAAGACCTCCACCACAAGAGCTAACTAAAAGCTATTAAGGTGTGATGCTTCCAAGGGCTAGAATAGCTTTTAGTTAGCTCTTGTGCCTTAACTTCTTCAGTTAGCTGGCACTTCCGAAGTAAGGCAACATATCAAAAACAGCAGGGTAAAAAAAAAAAACAGCAGGGTATCTATGCGATCATATGGGTGACATTTTGTGTCCAAGCGCTAACTGAAATAAACACTTGCTTTCCTGAGGAACTGTGAGGTTTCAAAATATTCGAGAAACTGCCAAGTTAAATAAAATGAAAGTATATGATTATTATTGCTACAATTTTTAGGTAAAACTTAATATAATGTAGGTCAAAAAGCTGCTATTATCTCTAAAAGACTCTGACTGACTTTTAGAGTGAACAAACCCAGTTTCTTCTGCATCAATGCAGGGCTAGGATGTAGCTCTGAAGCCACTTAAAAGTGTCAACAATCAATCAAGTCAATGATCAAAAATGCTGAGTCTCTGGAGATCAAACACTGATCCTGTTTGTGGGTATCAGGATGATCCATGTTTCTCCTGAGGATAATTATGTGTATAAAAGCACATCAGAAAAGAGGGCCCTGCCACGCCCGAGAGCCTCGCTCTTCCCTGCTCATCTCCTTATGCCCTACTCTCTGGCTAAGCCATACGACCCAGGTAAGTTGGCTGTGTTCTCGTCTCACTGGCCCTTGCACATCCTGCTCCCTTTGGCTGGAACATCCTTCTCTGCTTCCCTGACCTAGCTAACTCCTAGTTATCATTAACACTCAGCTCAACCACCATCCCTCTCCTGAGAAAACTTCTTAACCCCTGCACTAGTGCACACATCTGTCTGGTTTTCCCAGAGCACCAATGTCTCTTTCTACATAGCACCTCGCACTGTGTACTGTCCGTTCACTTGCTAATATTTCCAAAGCTGTGAGCCCTTTGAGTACACGACACTTAACTTGATTCATCTCTCTTTTCTTTTCCAGGCCCAACACAGAGCCTAGCTTGAATAAGTCCTCAACAGATATTTGCTGAACCAAATGAAGAGGAAGGGTGAGACCTCAAAGGGACAGACTTAGTACTCTGAGCTGCAAGGCCTGCTGATACTGTTGCTAGGAGCCAGCTCCTCTACCAGGCAACAGCTGCAGACTCCTCCCCCACTCGCCAGACCCTTTTGCAGGTGGTAGAAGCAAAGAGGATGATGGGAGTATATTGCTACTGGTACTACCAGGGAGGAAAAAAAAAATCTAAAAACCAGACAAAAAAAATTGGCTGGCTCTCATAACCCATACTCTCGCCAGTAATCAGTGCCTGCTGCCGAGGAGATACTTCACTTATTCTAAGCTTTTCTTCCAGGGGTAAGCACCTGGCCCCTTCAGTCTCACAGAGTTTAATCTTGATAAGGAGATAAAGCAGATCCCTTTCGGTCTTTATCTCTGGATTTGGACATTCAGAGTCCTACTCAACCTGTAGACCAGAAAGTAGATACCAGATATGGCCCCAAACAAGAATGACTTAATTTTAAAAGTAGAAAGACAAATTCTATGGAACATATTATAAGTAATCAGCACACTATAAACTTCCTGGCAACGAAATAGGGTCTGCCTATCTGTAGTACCCCTAACCATCACCTGCAATAGTGTCTTCCATAAACTTTGGAGTAAAATGGACAAATGGATGAATGGATGACCACTTCCGGTGAAAATCAGAAAAATCTGATTCCATCCAGCAGAGGGCACAAGCAGCTTGGGACCAAAGTGAGGACACTTACCCAGGCTGCCCCAAATCCTGGCAGCTCCGGCTTCCATGGATCATTTTCAAAAACGGCACAGTTCTGGCTATATTTTACTTTTAAATTACTCATCAAATGCTAGTTCTCTTTCTAAACGATGAAAAAAATCAAATATTTCCTGAAGAGTAAGCCCACATCATCTGTCCAGAAACCCCAAGGGCTCTCTGTTCTTCAACTATGATACTTGAGGAACTGACCATGGTCAGGAAATCCTGGTGACCTTTGATTTCTACTACTAAATTTGTGCATCTTGCACTCTCACAGTAAGGAGCTTCCTGAGAGTTTGTGAAGTACTATAAAATGATCTAAGAATTGAATTAATGTTTAAGCCTTTCAAGGTTAAGAACCATAAAGGTGAGAAAATTCCAAACAAAGCTTCTGTAACTTGACTTTGCTTGTGCCTGGCTGTTACACAGAGTGGTCTATTATAAGGGAGCCCCTCAGGAGACAGGGCCTATTCTATACCATGGCACAAATACTACACGAACTGGAAAATTTAAGTAATTGGTATGTGAAAGAATAACAATGTCCAGTGGAGATCTGTATTAGCTATACTTCATATTAGAGCGACAGAGTAACAGGGCATTCTGATAGCCTCTAAGCCTGTCTCCAGACAGGGAGTTTTGTAACCCATAAAACCTCATAGAAAACTATTACAATAGTGCATGTTCTAGTATTTGGTCACCACAAATGAGCCAAAGTTACCATGAAGCATGTCATTTCATCAAATGAATAAGATGTAGCCTTACTACATTAAAAACTCAGTTCTCTTCAGCCTCTTTGAATAAGAGGCAAGATAAAATAATTGATAACTAAACAGCTTTTTAGATCTTCAAGCCAGTTTGCCAAGCAAGACTCATGACTATCCAGTCAAGTGGACTGGAAGGACAGAGTCAGGGAAGCAGACAATTAAAATTGTGAGCTGAGTCTATGGATATCTAATTTGAAAAGAAAGAGAAGAAAACGCCTAACTTTAGTAGGTAAAGTAAGTTAACAATCCTCCAGGAATATTAATCATAGTAAGATTATGACGATAACAATAGTGGGTGTGAAAGCTACCACTGAGTTGCCAAGCACTGTTAGGCACTATATTAAATGATTCCTGTAATTCTCAACAATCCTACGAAGTCAGGATCGCCATTTAACAGATGAAGGCGCTCAGAGACGTAAAGTAACTTAAGAAACAGAACTAATAAGTGGCAGAGCCAGAATTCAATCTCAAGGCTGTATCACTCCAAAGCTCAAGCTCTTGCCACTGTATGATGCTGTCTCTCAAGAATAAAAATATGACATCAGCCTTAAGGATAAAAAAATGTTAAAAATTAATCTCACCCACCTGTTGGATCCCTCTGGTATTCACTGACTCAAGCTGGGGGGGAGGGGTGAGAGAGGGAGGAGATAAAAAAAACAGTGGACAACTGAGGAAAGAGTTGGTGGGAACAGAGCCAGGACAGAGCTACACTGAGGCCTCCCCTCCTTCCTCTGCCAGGGCAGAAATTACCCAAATCCACACACCAGGAAAACACCTGTCAATCCATGGCCGTCATCCCAAGGCTGCAGACACCCTTGGTTTATTTGAAAATGCAGTATTCTGAAGAAAGTTTCTAACATAAAAACCTGAACAGAAACTAGCTCCAAACCACCAATAACCAACTAACAATCTCAAGTTTATTGTTCTGGGTCACCACCATTATCCAGTTTTCAACTTATTTCTGTTGTCCTATAACTTGCACTTTCCTACCTGCCTTCTCACCATACCTAGCTCCTTACTTCCCTCTTAGAACAGGCCAATCTCTCCTACACCCTGACATTTCACAGCTTTTCTACCTGCCAACTCTAAGCTTCTCACACAAGATCCAATCTCCACACCAAAATTCCTAATCCACCCCCTTCACCCACGCCCAGCTCCCCTGCCCCCACCTCTCAAACCTGACGCCCTTCCAATCCTTCCATCCCTTCTGAAATACGGCTCCCTGTCGCCCAGCTGCAAGCCCACCTCCACCTGGCTCTCCTTCCTTCCCCCCACACCATTCCACCCGCGCCCTCTCTAACCCCCATGCACTCTTCCTCTGTCCTTCACCATGTACTCTTCCCTTCCTCCCATTCTGAGATTCCCTCTCCCAGGACCCCAAACTCTCCATCTTTTTCCTGGTCTTCTGCCCTCAACCTTCAAAATCCTTCACGCTCACTATGCCCAACTTCACAGCCCCAACAACTTCTCCCTGCCCCCAAAACCCCACCCCTTCTCCTATTCCCATCCTAGATCCTTTCCTCCTTGCACTCTTCTAATCCCACTTTTTCCCCCTCCCCAGTACTGCAATTCTCCCTCTCTCTCTAAATTCCCACGCATGTCCCTCCCCAAATCCACCCAAGCTAATCCTGCTCCCTTTTCCCACCCAGGCCCCGAACCCCAAGTCTCACACGCCCCCATACACTACCCCAGCACCCCAACTCCACCCTTAAACCCGTCTCTGACAACCCTAGACCCTCACACCTTTCACCCAACCACACCCCAGCCCCGTCCTTCTCGGTCTTCCCCCTCCCCCCATTCCACCCCTCCCTCAAACCTCACACCCGCCCCCACTCGCAGCCCCGGGCTCGGTGAGCGGCCCAGCCCGCGGCCGCCACCTACCTGTGCCCCTGCCTGGGGCAGCCAGCAGCAGCTCCTCGCTGACGGCTCCCTCCTCCCGCGGCGCGGCTGAAGGGGGAAGCGGCTCCGCGCCCCCGGCACAAAGCTAGGGAGGGTGGGACAGAGAGTGTGCGGGAGAAGGGAGGGGGCTGGGGGCGACCTGCGCCTTGGGACCGCGGGGCCGTCGGGGGCGGGGGGATGGCTGGGCAGTGGAGGCGCGCTTGCGCGATACCCGGCATGAGGGGCGGGGTCGCGCTTGGAGGCGGGGCCGGACCCGGGGCTGGCGACCTGAGGGCCTAGGGCTCTGAGCAGGGAGAGGTGGGGACTGCGCGTGCGTGCTCTTGCGAGGGCGGGTCCCGTGGGTCTCAGAAGCCCCAGGGAGCCAGCTTAGCTGGGGGAGGGTAAGCAGCGTGTGCTCGGGCGCTTGCCTAGGGAAAGGCCCTTGGGCGGGGCTGCGGAGCTCAGCCCGCGCAGTAAGGAAGAGCACGGGGGCGTGGTCTGGGGGCGGGGCCTGAGGGAGACTGGGCGCGTACAACCGGGAGTACAGCGGTGCGCGACTGGGATCTCGGAGGAGGCTGGGCGGGAGCGGGGCGGAGCTGGGGACCGGCACGCTGCGCAGGGTGGGGCGGGACGGGGCAGAGCCTGTGGGCGGGGTGGAGCGAAGATCCGGGAGTAGGATTTGAGCGCCCGCGAATTCCGCGGAGGCCTGCGGAAAGGGAAGGGGGCGGGGCGGTAGGGAGACCTCGAGGCCCGACAATCAGCGCGCTTAGAGCTAACCGGAGGCCCAGGCGAGCAGGGTGGTTCGGCGGGCTCGGCTGGCACCGGGGGAGGTGGGAGCCTGGCTGGGCGAGGCCGACGGAGGTGGGGGATGCTGGTGGAGGAGGGAGAGAGCGAGCGTGGCTGGGGTGGTGAGGAGACGCGCGGCGCGGAGGCGGACGGTGGGCGGGCGGTGAGGTGACCGGGATGGTGGAAGACTGACGCATGACGCAGGTCTGTTCACTCCCCTGAGTCCTAGAGACACTAGTGCCAGCCCACGAACTTTCTGGAAGCCAGAAATAATGTTTTGACCCCCAAAAGGGAAAATCAGTTCCAAATAGAAATTAATAAATGTATCCAAATGTAACCTATTAACTGGAACGTAACCCATATACTTAAGAATTATATTTGATGTAGAATGTGGGTTCATATATTTTATGTAATTTGGGCCGGGCGTCCAAAAGTATGTGTTTAGGGCCCTTGGAGCTATTGAAATGGTCTTGAACTGAGTAGAAGGGTGTGGGACGGAGGTGAAAGGGTAGTGTCAGGGCTGGTTGCCTTTCAAGTGATACCAAGCTATAGGCCCTGGCCCTGGGGAGGCAGAGGATGGCCGTTTTCTAATTTACACAAAAGTTCCCAGTGGATGATGTTATGGGAAAGGGTTTGAGGAGTCTGGTTCTAAGAGTACCAGACGCAAGGGGTACTCTTTCCTGACCACAAGAAGAAAGTGAACTGAAGGCTTGGCGCAGAAAGCTTTTTGGAAAGAAAGGTTACGTGAACTGGAGGTGAAAGGGTTGGGTAAGTGGCACTGGGTTTAGAGGAGGATAAGGCATCAGGGAAGTCCAGGGTCAGGGAGTTTTAAAAATGCAGAGGATGGCACCCCAGAGTGCACCACCTTTGATGAACTGAGGCCCTGAGTGAACACGTGTGAGTTAGGTAAGGCATCCCAGGATGGGGGGTTAGATTACATCCTGAACCTGCATTTTGGAGTTAAGGAAGCAACATACCTGTTGAGTTGTGTTATGGGTTTCTTCGGGATTGGTGTGCCTCTTTCGCATTAAGCGCAACAAAGAAACCTTAAAGTGAACCCAAATTCTGCCGCTTCTTGTTATTTAAATAATTCCATCCAACACAGGAAAAAGGAAGGGTATTGGTGGCTATAGGAGGTATGAAATGAGTTTTGTATTAAAGTACATATTTGCTTCCTTCAGATAATTTAGGTGGTAAGAATGTGACGTCAGAAAAGAACTGAACATTTGGAGAATACATGCTCTTATTTATCTACTACACATCAATGCTAGATATATTTCCCTAAAACATATTACTTTTTTAAAGCAAATTCTGTCCTTAAGTCTCCATCCCCCACATTTCCACTGCCAAGTAGGTTACCACAGGGTTTTTCTACCTCTGCATTATTCACATTTTCTGTCAGATAATTATTTGATTTGGGGGACTGTCCTGTGCATTGTGGAATATTTAGCAGCATCATGAAATGCCCACTAGATGCCAATAGCATCAGCCCCCCACCCCCAGTATGACAGCCAAACTGGCTCTAGACATTGACAAATGTCCCCTGGGGGGCTGAATCACCCCCAGTCCAATTGAGAACTACTGGACTACAGACTAAAGCCTACCATCTTTACCTGGCTTTCAAGTTTCTTCATTATCTGTTCCTAATCTACCTTTCCTAGAATTTCATTCAGGCTAAAAGAACCCCAGTGCAAGAGTTCTTTCTCTGGTTTCCTCCGTAGGTTATCACCTAGTCTTCTTCTTGGACACTTTCAGGGATGGAAAAGATTAAAAATCTTTACTTTGCTGGAAAGTTCTTACATCTATGATGTCTTCCTGCTTACAGTTCGTATTTGTTGAGTCCAGTTAAATCCTTTTTCCATTTGTGAAGACTTGTGATATTAAAACTTGTAGTCATATTTCTCTCACTAAAGTATCTCTTCTTTAAACGATAGTCTTTCAACTCCCTCCATGTAACATAGTTTATAGATCATCATGAACGTTCTGTTCTCTGAACAATATCAAGCCTGATAATGTCCTACTTAAATTATACTACCTAGAACTGAACACAGTATTCTAGATGTGGATCACACTGTTTGCACATAACAAATTATTAGTTTCATGTTTGTCCATTCTCCTTGACTCTGAACTTAAAGGCAAAAACAACTCTTAAGTCACCATCTTTGTCTTAGGTTTACATAGTCAAAGATTACTACGTAGTGTCTTTGCATTACTAGCACAGTGCCTGGCCCTTAGTTGGTTTTCAAAGATTTTGGTAGAATTTAGTTCCTTCTTAGCTACATTAATGTAATTTAAAATAACATTCCTTTACCTTTGGGGGCAGATATAGTACACTCTTGCCTTATAGTGACTTTGCAATCAACTAATCCTCTGCATGTTATAGATGAAAGGTTGGCAAATTTTTTATGGGCTAGATAATAAATATTTTAGGTTTTATGAGCCTTATAGTCTGTCACAGCTATTCTGCTCTGTCACTATAGCACAAAAGTAGCTATAGACAATATATAAATGAATGAGTGTGGCCATTTCTAATAAAACTATTCATGGACACTGAACTGTGAATTTCATATTTCATATAACGTTCATGTGCCACAAAATATTTTGATTTTGAAAACATATTTTAAAATGTAAAAAACGTTCTTAGTTTATGGGCCATACAAAAACAGGTGTCAGGGTAGATTTGGCTCACAGGCAGTAGTTTGACAATCCCTGATCTAGGCCGTTCCTTGTGTGATTGATTTTTTAAGTCTGAGTATATTAAATATCTTATTCATTGCAACCTATCTTTCTAGCTTGCTCAGATTTTTTGTGTGCTAATTCTTTCATCCAGTATATTAGCTGACATCACAGCTTTGTGTCATCTGCAAAACTGATAAACATATTTTTTCCTTCCTTAATTAATAATAATCTTGAATGGGATAAGGGTAGAGGTCTTACACAGTTCATTTTGTTCCATTAATCACCATTCTCTGAGTATTACCATTCCAAGAATTATAAATATCTACCTAAAGTACTGCCTATCACCCATCCCATATTTATTCATCTCATCCACAGGCTGTCTTGGGATGCTTTGTCTGAAGTTTTGTTGAAATGTTCAGGAATATCCCTAATAGGTAGTAACTCTATCAAACAAACAAAAAGAAATATGTAGGTTTGGTATAACTTGTGAATTAATGGTACTGTTGCTTTCCAATTTTACTACTTTCTTGTTTAGATTTTCAAAGCTATCCTTTTAATAATAATGAAATTTAGTAATTTTAGAATTTTGTTGAAAATTCACATCCAAGTACATCAGCCTCCATTTCCAGGAATTCACCGTATTTTTTTGTCTTCAAACTAAATGTTAACAGTGTTCATATAACACCTGTTCTCTGGTATCAGTAGTATTAAAAGCTGTAGTAAGATTGGCAAGAAAAAAGGCAAAATAAAAGCATATTCGAATATATACTTTTTTCTGAACCACTGCTTTTAACACTTGACCAATCTTACCACAGCTTTTAACACTATCAATACTAGATTTTAAAATTACAATAGAAAATGCACTTTGTGCCAATAAATATAAAATCTAGGAAGAAAGAATTTTCTCAAAATACAGATTTCAAAATTGACTCAGGAAAGTGTAGAAAGCCTGAAAAGAACTACTGAATTGAAAATAGTCAAAAATCTACATACGAACACTTTACTAGGCTTATAGGATCCAATGACCCAGCAAATAGAAAAATAAGGGAAGCTCTCCAGCTTCTTTATGTTCAGGGTACAGTCTAAATTCCAAATCCAGACATAGACTAAATAACAACAAAAAAAATTATAGGCCAATTTCACTTAGAAATATATTTGCAAAATTTCTAAAAATAATAGCAAACTGAATCCAACTATGGATAAAAATACCAGTACACCTTGACTGTGTAGATAGAGTTTATGCTGAGAACTGGGGATGCTATAACATTAGAAATCTTGATTTAATTTATCACATTAACCTGTAGAAACATCTATGTGATCACCTTAGTAAATGTTAGAAGAGCATTTGATAAAATTCAACGTTCATTTGTGCTTAAAAAATAAAAGCTAACAAACTAAAGAGAAGGGAATTTCTATAACCCAATGAACAGTGTCTAACAAAACCTTCACTGAGCATCACATTTAATGGTGAAATGTTAGAAATATTCCTTGTAAAGAATAAGATTTTTAAAAAATAATGTTATTTTTTTGAAGATCTCATTTATAGTAACAATGGAAATGATAAGGTATCTAAGAGTGAATCTAATGAAAGAGGCGAAGATATGTTCCTAGAAAACTGTAAAACAATTTAAGGACTTAAAAGAAGTCTTAAGTTAATGAAAAGATACTCCAGATCCATGGATTTGAAAACTCATTATAAACATGTCACTTCTCTCCCAATTAATCTATAATGGAATTGAATTATAATTAACATCTCAGAAAATGTTTTAATATAATTTAACAAAACTATAATAATCAAGTATAAAGCATAAAACAAAAAATTTTTGAAAATTAAGTAGGGGAATTTACCTTACCAGATATTAAGATTTATTCTATCTTATTCTATCCTTTTAGTTTCATATTTAGAGTGTGTCTCTTGAAAAGAGTACTTAGTTTTTTTTTTTTCTTCAGTCTTAAAGTGTTTAGTTTACTAACATTTAATGGAATAATCTGTGTGTTTGTGCTTAAATCTGTCTTCTGGCTATTTATTTTCAATTTGTCCTAACTGACTTAATTCTTTTTTTCTTCCTTTTCTACCTTCTTTCAAATTTACCATGTATTTTATGGTATTCCATTTTTTCCTCTCTGTTGGCCTCCTTCCTATAACTCTATGTTTTTTAGTGGTTGCTTTATCCTAAGTCTAGGATTATAACATGTATCCTTACTGTCTTTTTGTTTTTAACATCTTTATTGGAGTATAATTGCTTTACAATGGTGTGTTAGTTTCTGCTTTATAACAAAGTGAATCAGCTATACATATATAAATATCCCCATATCTCCTCCCTCTTGCGTCTCCCTCCCACCCTCCCTATCTCACCACTCTAGGTGGTCACAGAGCACTGAGCTGATCTCCCTGTGCTATACGGCTGCTTACTACTAGCTATCTATTTTACATTTGGTAGTATATATAAGTCCATGCCACTCTCTCACTTTGTCCCAGCTTACCCTTCCCCCTCCCTGTGTCCTCAAGTGCATTCTCTACGTCTGTGTCTTAATTCCTGTCCTGCCCCTAGGTTCATCAGAACCATTTTTTATTTTTTAGATTCCATATATATGTGTTAGCATACGGTATTTGTTTTTCTGACTTACTTCACTGTATGACAGACTCTAGGTCCATTCACCTCACTACAAATAACTCAGCTTCATTTCTTTTTATGGCTGAGTAATATTCCATTGTATATATGTGCCACATCTTCTTTATCCATTCATCTGTCGATGGACACTTAGGTTGCTTCCGTGTCCTGGCTATTGTAAATAGTGCTGCAATGAACATTGTGGTACATGACTCTTTGAATTATGGTTTTCTCAGGGTATATGCCCAGTAGTGGGATTGCTGGGTCATATAGTAGTTCTATTTTTAGTTTTTTAAGTAACCTCCATACTGTTCTCCCTAGTGGCTGTATCAATTTACATTCCCACCAACAGTGCAAGAGGGTTCCTTTTTTCTCCACACCCTCTCCAGCATTTATTGTTTGTAGATTTTTTGATGATGACCATTCTGACCGGTGTGAGGTGATGCCTCATTGTAGTTTTGATCTGCATTTCTCTAATGATTAGTGATGTTGAGCATTCTTTCATGTGTTTGTTGGCAATCTTCTTTGGAGAAATGTCTATTTAGGTCTTCCACCCATTTTTGGATTGGGTTGTTTGTTTTTTTGATATTGAGCTGCATGAGCTGCTTGTATATTTTGGAGATTAATCCTTTGTCAGTCGCTTCATTTGCAAATATTTTCTCCCATGCTGAGGGTTGTCTTTTGGTCTTGTTTATGGTTTCCTTTGCTGTGCAAAAGCTTTGAAGTTTCATTAGGTCCCATTTGTTTATTTTTGTTTTTATTTCCATTTCTCTAGGAGGTGGGTCAAAAAGGATCTTGCTGTGACTTATGCCATAGAGTGTTCTTCCTATGTTTTCCTCTAAGAGTTTTATAGTGTCTGCCCTTACACTTAGGTCTTTAATCCATTTTGACTTTATTTTTGTGTGTGGTGTTAGGAAGTGTTCTAATTTCATTCTTTTACATGTAGCTGTAGTTTTCCCAGCACCACTTATTGAAGAGGCTGTCTTTTCTCCATTGTTATACTCTTGCCTCCTTTATCAAAGATAAAGTGACCATATGTGTGTGGGTTTATCTCTGGGCTTTCTATCCTGTTCCACTGATCTATATTTCTTTTTTGTGCCAGTACCATTCTGTCTTGATTACTGTAGCTTTGTAATGTAGTCTGAAGTCCAGAAATCTGATTCCTCCAGCTCGGTTTTTCGTTCTCAAGATTGTTTTGGCTATTCGGGGTCTTTTGTGTTTCCATACAAATTGTGCAACTTTTTGTTCTAGTTCTGTGAAAAATGCCATTCGTAGTTTGATAGGGATTACATTGAATCTGTAGATTGCTTTGGGTAGTATAGTCATTTTTACAATGTTGATTCTTCCAATCCAAGGACATAGTGTATGTCTCCATCTGTTTGTATCATCTTTAATTTCTTTCATTAGTGTCTTACAGTTTTCTGCATAGAGGTCTTTTGTCTCCTTAGGTAGGTTTATTCCTAGGTATTTTATTCTTTTTGTTGCAGTGGTAATTGGGAGTGTTTCCTTAATTTCTCTTTCAGATTTTTCATTGTTAGTGTATAGGAATGCAAGAGATTTTTGTGCATTAATTTTGTATCCTGCTACTCTACCAAATTCATTGATTAGCTCTAGTAGTTTTCTGGTAGCATCTTTAGGATTCTCTATGTATAGTATCATGTCATCTGCAAACAGTGACAGTTTTACTTCTTTTCTGATTTGGATTCCTTTTATTTTTTTTTTTCTTTGGTTGCTGTGGCTAAAACTTCCTAAACTATGTTGAATAATAGTGATGAGAGTGGGCAACCTTGTCTTGCGCCTGATCTTAGTGGAAATGGTTTCAGTTTTTCACCTTTGAGAACAATGTTGGCTGTGGGTTTGTCATATATGGCCTTCATTGTGTTGAGGTAGGTTCCCTCTGTGCCTACTTTCTGGAGAGTTTTTATCATAAATGGGTATTGAGTTTTGTCAAACGCTTTTTCTGCATCTATTGAGATTATCATATGGTTTTTATCCTTCAGTTTGTTAACATGGTGTATCACATTGATTGATTTGTGTATATTGAAGAATCCTTGCATTCCTGGGATAAATCCCACTTGATCATGGTGTGTGATCCTTTTAATGTGCTGTTGGATTCTGTTTGCTAGTATTTTGTTGAGGATTTTTGCATCTATGTTTATCAGTGATATTGGCCTGTAGTTTTCTTTTTTTGTGACATCTTTGTCTGGTTTTGGTATCAGGGTGATAGTGACCTCATAGAATGGGTTTGGGAGTGTTCCTCCCTCTGCTATATTTTGGAAGAGTTTGAGAAGAACAGGTGTTAGCTCTTCTCTAAGTGTTTGATAGAATTTGCTTGTGAAGCCGTCTGGTCCTGGGCTTTTGTTTGTTGGAAGATTTTTAATCACAGGTTCAATTTCAGTGCTTGTGATTGGTCTGTTTATATTTTCTATTTCTTCCTGGTTCAGTCTCAGAAGTTTGTGCATTTCTAAGAATTTGTCCATTTCTTCCAGGTTGTCCATTTTATTGGCATATGGTTGCTTGTAGTAATCTCTCATGATCCTTTGTATTTCTGCAGTGTCAGTGGTTACTTCTCCTTTTTCATTTCTAGTTCTGTTGATTTCAGTCTTCTCCCTTTTTTTCTTGATGAGTCTGGCTAATGGTTTATCAATTTTGTTTATCTTCTCAAAGAACCAGCTTTTAGTTTTATGGATCTTTGCTATTGTTTCTTTCATTTCTTTTTCATTTATTTCTGATCTTTATTATTTCTTTCCTTCTGCCAACTTTGGGGGGTTTTTGTTCTTCTTTTTCTAATTGCTTTAGGTGTAAGGTTAGGTTGTTTGTTTGAGATGTTTCTTGTTTCTTAAGGTAAGATTGTGTTGCTGTAAACTTCCCACTTAGAACTGCTTTTGCTGCATCCCATAGGTTTTGGGTCGTCGTGTTTTAATTGTCATTTGTTTCTAGGTATTTTTTTATTTCTTCTTTGATTTCTTCAGTGATCTCTTGGTTATTTAGTAATGTATTGTTTAGCCTCCATGTGTTTGTATTTTTTTAGTTTTTTTTCTGTAATTATTATTTAGTATCAGAGCGAGTGTTGTCGTCAGAAAAGATACTTGATACGATTTCAATTTTGTTAAATTTACCAAGGCTTGATTTGTGACCCAAGATATGGTCTACCCTGGAGAATGTTCCATGAGCACTTGAGAAGAAAGTGTATTCTGTTGGTTTTGGTTGGAATGTCCTATAAGTATCAGTTAAGTCCATCTTGTTTAATGTGTTATCTAAAGCTTGTGTTTGCTTATTTATTTTCATTTTGGATGATCTGTCCATTGGTGAAAGTGGGGTGTTGAAGTCCCCTACTATTATTGTGTTACTGTCAATTTCCCCTTTTATGGCTGTTAGCATTTGCCTTATGTATTGAGGTGCTCCTATATTGGGTGCATAAATATTTATAATTGTTATGTTTTCTTCTTGGATTGATCCCTTGATCATTATGTAGTGTCCTTATCTCTTGTAACAGTCTTTATTTTATTTTATTTTTATTTTTTATTATTATTATTTTTTTGCGGTACGCGGGCCTCTCACTGTTGTGGCCTCTCCCGTTGCGGAGCACAGGCTCCGGACGCACAGGCTCAGCGACCATGGCTCACGGGCCCAGCTGCTCCGCAGCATGTGGGATCTTCCCAGACCAGGGCACGAACCTGTGTCCCCTGCATCGGTAGGCAGACTCTCAACCACTGCACCACCAGGGAAGCCCTGTATTTAATTTTTGATAGTTTGATTAGTATGTGTTTCAGCATGTTTCTCTTTGGGTTTATCTTATATGGGACTCTCTATGCTTCCTGGACTTGGGTGACTGTTTCTTTTCCCATGTTTGGGAAGTTTTCGACTGTAATCTCTTCAAATATTTTCTCAGAACCTTTCTTTTTCTCTTCTTCTTCTGGGATCCCTATATTTCGAATGTTTGTGAATTTAATGTTGTCCCAGAGATCTCTGAGACTCTCCTCAATTCTTTTCATTCTTTTTTCTTTTTTGTGCTCCCTGGCAGTTATTTCCACCATTTTATCTTCCAGCTCACTTATCTGTTCTTCTGCCTCAGTTATTCTCTTACTCATTCCTTCTAGAGTATTTTTAATTTCAGTAATTGTGTTTTTCATTACTGTTTGTTTGCTCTTTACTTCTTCTAGATCCTTGTTAAATGTATATTGTATTTTCTCCATTGTGTTTCTGAGATTTTGGATCATCTTTACTATCATCACTCTGAATTCATTTTCAGGTAGGTTGCCTATTTTGTCTTCATTTATTTGGTCTTGTAGGTTTTTACCTTGCTTCTTCATCTGTAATGTATTTATTTGTCATTTCATTTTTTTTGTTCTCTTGATGGGTGGTGCTGTATTCCTGTCTTACTGGTTGTTTGGCCTGAGGCATCCAGCACTGGAGTTTGCAGGCAGTTGGGTAGAGCTGGGTCTTGGTGCTGAGATGAGGACCTCCGGGAGGCCTCACTACGATTGATATTCCCTGGGGTCTGAGGTTCTCTGTTAGTCTAGCAGTTTGGACTCAGAGCTCCCACCACAGGAGCATGGGCCTGACCTCTGGCCTGGGGACCAAGATCCCGCAAGCCAGTCGCTGGGGGTTCTTCCCATCCCCTTAGGTGTCCACGGTCCCTCACTGGTGCCTCGTAAGTGCCCTAGATGTGAGGAGATGCGAATTCCGTAACCTCCTAGTATGCCATCTTGACTCCGCCCCATCCTTACTATCTTACTCTACTTTGAATTAATAGCATATCACTTCATGTTCAACATAAGAACTTTGCAAAAGTACTTCACAGAAAACACAGTGTCATTTACTTTTTTATTGCCTTTTGTGTTATTATATTTATTACTTCTACATCTATTAAATTTCTACCATTCATTGATATTGTTTTCACTTTAGTCAGTAGTCTTTTTTTTTTTTTTTTTTTTTCTTCTGGCCACACCACGCAGCATGTGGGGTCTTAGTTCCCTGGCCAGGGATCAAACCTGTGCCTCCTGCAGTGGAAGTGCAGAGTTTTAACCACTGGACTGCCAGGGAAGTCCCCTACTCAGTAGCCTCTTAAATAAATTTTAAGAATATTCTTTTATGTTAGCAATATATTTGCCATCTCCAGTGCTCTTCATTCCTTCCCACAGATCCAGGATTCAGCTTGTAATCATATCCCTCCAGCCTAAAGTACTTCATTTAATATTTTTTGTACTGTGGGTCTACTGGTAACAAATACTTTCAGTTTTTGTTTGTCTTTATTTTGCCTTCATCTTTTTTTTTGGCCGTGTTGGGTCTTCGTTGCTGCATGCGGGCTTTCACTAGTTACGGCAAGCAAGGGCTACTCTTTGTTGCAGTGCACGGGCTTCTCATTGCAGTGGCTTCTCTTGTTGCAGAGCATGGGCTGTAGGCACACGGGCTCAGTAGTTGTGGCAGGCAGGCCCTAGAGTGCGCGGGCTTCAGTAGTTGCAGCTCGCGGACTCTAGGGCATGTGGGCTTCATTAGTTGTAGCTCATGGGCTCTAGAGCGCAGCCTTAGTAGTTGTGGCACACGGCCTTAGTTGCTCCATGGACATGGGATCTTCCTGGACCAGGGATCAAACCCATGTCCCCTGTATTGGCAGGCAGATTCTTAACCACTTCGCCACCAGGGAAGTCCCTGCCTTCACTTTTTAAGGGTATTTTTGCTGGGTATAGGATTCTATATTTTTTCTTTCAGCATGTCAAGGACATCATTCCATTTTCTTTTGGCTTCCACTGTTAATGATAAGTCAGTTTTGATTCTTCTTGTTGTTTTTCTGCATATAAGGTGTTTTTTGCTTGACTGCTTTTAACTTTTTTCTTTAATTTTCAACAATTGACTAAGGTGTGCCTGGGTGGGATCTTCTTTGTACTTATGCAACTTATGGTTCACTGAACTTCTTGGATCTGTCGGTTTATGTCTTTCATAGATTTTGGAAAATTTTCAGCCATATCTCCTTAAATTATTCTTCTATATTATTCTCTTTCTCCTCTCCTTCTGGGATTCTAGTTACATGTATTTCAGATTAGTTTGATATTGTTTCACAGGTATATGATGCTCTGTTATTTTCATTTTTTTCCCCTCTGTTTCATTTTGGATTATTTCTATTGACCTATCTTTAAATTCACTGACCTTTTCTTGTGCTGTGTCCAATCTGATGTTAAACCCATCTAATGAATTCTTTATTTCAGATATGGTATTTTTCAGTTCTAGAATTTCTACTGTGTTCTTTTTTATAGTTTCCATTTCTCTGCTAAAATTCCCTTTCTGTTCACCCATTTTGTCCATCTTTTCACTGAATTCTTTAATCAATTTATAATTCCCGCACCTGGGTCATCTGTAGATCTGCTTCAAATGACTTTTTTTTAAGTTTTTAATTTTTAAAAAGTTTTTATATTTAAATTTTTTATTGAACTATAGTTTCTCTACAATATTATCTTAATTTCAGGTGTACAGTATAGTGATTCAGTATTTTTACAGATTATACTCCACTAAAAGTTATTAAAAGATAATGGCTATAATTCCTTGTGCTATTCAGATGACTTTGCATGTTCGACATTGTGTTTAAAAGAATGGTAGACACTGAAGTAGATAATGTTTTTTTCCCAGAGAGAACACACGATTTTCTTTGTCTGTTAGCTAGGATAAGGGGCAGATCATTTCAGTCCAACTAGGGGTTATGCTGGGATTGTAATGAGTTGTAGTTTTATTTAAATTGTTTCAGTTTACCTCTGATTTCACATATTTGAGAGTGAGATCAGTTCCTTCCTTCATCAGGGCTTTGGGATCTAAGTACCCAAGACCATAGAAATCTTTCTTTGCTTTTTAGCTCACACCCAGTTTCCTGTGAAACTCCACTTAGGGGTTGATTTCCTTGATCTGATTAAGAGTTGAGATGGGTGGGGCCTGGGTTACTTAGTTGCACTTCAACTCTGCTATACATAACAACATGGATAAATCTCAAACACATAATGATGAGTGAAAGAAGCCAGATACAAAAGAGTACAAACTGTATTATTTCCATGTACATGAAGTTCAGGTGAAATTAATCTGTAGATTAGAAATAAGAACCATGCTACCTTTGGGAAGGAGAGAGGGGTAGTGACTAGGAGGGGTCATAAGAAGGGCTTGTCTCAAATGCTGGTGATGCTCTGTCTCTTTACTTGGGTGGTGGTTACCTGGGTGTGTTTACTTTGTGAAAATCTATTGTACCATATACTTATGATTTGTGTTCTTTTCTCTATGTGTGTTATAGTTCAAAAACAAAAAAGAAAGTGTGTATGGTGGGGGAGGAGCTCTTGCACAAAAAAACAAAGTTAAAAAGAAAAATCAAGCTATAGAATAGAAGATATTTATAATGCTATAACAAAGGACTTGTATATAGGTTATTTTGTTTTAAATTTTTCTACAAATCAAAAAGAAAAGGACAGAAGGAGAAAAAGCAACCCAATAGAAAATGAGCAAAGGATAAGAAAAAGCAAATAAGAGAAGAGGCCTGAATAGCCCATAAACATGAAAAGGTATTCAGCCTCACTAGTAATCCTGGAAATACAAATTAAAACCTTATTGAGGACTTCCCTGGTGGCACAGTGTTTAAGAATCCGCCTGCCAATGCAGGGGACATGGGTTTGATCCCTGGTCCAGGAAGATCTCACAGGCTGCGGAGCAACTAAGCCCATGCACTACAACTACTGAGCCTGCACTCTAGAGCCCACAAGCTACAACTACTGAGCCCACGTGCTGCAACTACTGAAGCCCGTGTGCCTAGAGCTTGTGCTCCACAACAAGAGAAGCCACCGCAATGAGAAGCCCACGCACCACAATGAAGAGTAGCCCCCACTTGCCGTGACTAGAGAAAGCCCGCATGCAGCAATGAAGACCCAACACAGCCAAAAATAAATAAATAAATTTATTTTTTTAAAAAAAACAAAACCTTATTGCGATACCATTTCACACCAATGAGATTGACTAAAGCTAAAATGTCTAACAATACCAAGTTGGTGAGAATATGAGGGAGCAGAAAGTTTCATACACTGCTAATGGTAATTTAAATTGTTATAATTTAGAGATCAAATAGATCAATTATTGACTTGGAGATACATTGATTCTAAATTTTTACAATTCTACTTCTACAAAGAAAGATACTCTTTATTATAAAGATCTCCCACATTTGCCAATGGATACATGCACAAGGATGTGCATTGCAAATTTGTTTATAATAGCAAAAAATTGGAAACAGACCTAAATATCCATCATTAGAGAAATGGAGAAATACCTTACAGCAGTTAAAATGAATAAAGTAGATTTACATGTATCAACATAGTAAAATCTTGAAAACATAATATTGAATGAAAAAAGCAAGTAGCAAGGGGTATATATACTGTGAAAACATCTAAGTTTTAAAAGAACAGTACATATTGATACATATATGGTAAAAGTATAAAACTATAGTCAGGGACTTCCCTGGCTGTCCAGTGGTTAAGACTCTGCACTTCTGCTGCAGTGGGTGGGTTCAATCCCTGGTTGGGGAACTAAAATCCCACATGCTGCGTGACTTGGCCAATAAATAAATAAATAAAAATATAGGAAGTTTATTCACCAATTTCAGAATAGCTGTTACCACTGGGCAAGGAAGAGAATAAGGACAGTAAGGGGCTACTTATTTCTTAAAAAAAAAAAGTACCTATGGAAAAATGTTAACATCAAATCTGGGAAGTCAGTACACAGCTGTTTAGTAAGTGTAATATTTGCTCTACCTTGTTTGTTTATTTGAAATAGTTTTTTTTTTTTTAAGTTAGACTGGGGCTAGGCTATGAGGTGTATTAGAAGCCTTTCTTCCTTTTCCAAACACTCTTCATCTTTTAATTCTTTATAGATACAGCTTTCCCCATCACTTTGCATCTATATTTTGGTTTGTGCCTTATCACCAGTAGATCAAGGAGAAGGGTGAGTTCTGATGTAATCTTCTATGGTCTTCCTTGTGTCTTACCCTCCAGGGTTCATAGTAGAGCTCAACAATATCTTTTCATATGCTTTTTATCAGACTTAAAATATTACTCTCCAACAGAAATGTGTTTAAGTTCATGAACCAAGTGACTGATTTAGACTTTAAAAATAAGTGAAAAGTTATCTTCTCTCATTTCACATTTCTGCTCAAAAAAAAAAATACCGATCATAAAGTATTTTTTAAGATTTAAATAATATTGCTTGCTATTTCAATTGATTAGTGTATGGATAAATAGTTACAAAGCGTCTGTTTTTATACTCTTCATTTTTTTAAATTTCTGAATTATAACTATATAAACACTTTTTAAAAACTTACCTACTAAGTCATGTCACTCTAGCGTATTAACTGTTTCCATATAATTGTTGAGGGTTTTAATTTTAGAAACAGAAAAATTATGTTGGTGTCAGGGACTTCTTTTGTGGAGTAGAGGAGTGCAAATACTCATATCTCACAGATTATCCCTGGGAGAGGTCAGAAGTTTACCTAAGTAAATATGTAAGAGTCCCTCCCACTTGTTGAATAATTTGGTTGGTAAGCTTTGTGCTAGGCAACAGGCTTTCTCTCTTTTCCTTTGCTCAAGATAAAATTCAGAGAATAAAAAGGTTGCTTTTGTTGTTTTGTTTTGTTTTCCTTGCAGGTTAAATACTTTAAGATGAGAAACATTGATGTTTGTTTGAGCTCTGAAGGGACTGAAGTGATTTTAGCTACATCAAGTGATGAAAAACACCCACCTGAAAATATAATTGATGGGTAAGAGTTACTGTTCTTTCTTCCTTAAAATCTTAATATTAAGTCAGTGAACCCCCTGAGTACTGAGATTATGTGTTTTACAACAACTAGCACTGTTAAACATAGTTTAATAAATGTCTGGTGAACTAAATTACCTGACTACCCACTTTAGTACCATCCCTGGAGCTAATTCAGTTGTGTATATTTAGGGTTTTGATCCTTTTTTAAAAAAATTTCTTTATTTAATTTCTTTATTTTTGGCTGTGTTGGGTCTTCATTGCTGCGCGCGGGCTTTCTCTAGTTGTGACGAGCGGGGGCTACTCTTAGTTGCGGTGCACAGGCTTCTCATTGCGGTGGCTTCTCTCATTACGGAGCACGGGCTCTAGGTGTGTGGGCTTCAGTAGTTGTGGCACGCGGGTTCAGTAGTTGTGGTGTGTGGGCTCTAGAGCACAGGCTCAGTAGTTGTGGTGCACGGGCTTAGTTGCTCCACGGCATGTGGGATCTTCCCTGACCAGGGCTCGAGCCTATGTACCCTGCATTGGCAGGTGGATTCTTAACCACTGTGCCAACAGGGAAGTCCCTGATCCTTTTCTTTATGAATTCCTAAACTGAACTTTTTAGAAAAATAGTTTTTAAAGATGTGGTCTAACAAGGCAAAACTTCAAACAACAGCTACCTCATTTTATGGAAGTATACATTTTAATATCTGGTTATAGTTTTATTCCAAGCTTTTCTTGGTAAATAGGAATATAAACAGTATGACTTACTATGTACTGACTATTTTCTTTCTGGTCTAAGCAACATCTTTGCTGAACTGAATGCTTCACTTCTTGCTATCCACCTGCATTGTTTGGTTCTCAGCTTCTTGATATCATTCCAGTCACCACTCTTCACTGCGCTAGAGCTTATTCTAGGTAGGGATAGATATCATTCTCAGACTTTTAAATTCCAGGAAAAAAGTAGTTAATGGAAGAACTTCTTTTTTAAAAAAATTGAGGTATGTGGGACTTACCTGGTGGTCCAGTGGTTAAGACTCTACACTTCCGTTACAGGGGGCGTGGGTTCAATCCCTGGTTGGGGAAGTAAGTTCCCGCATGCCGCAGCCAAAAAATTTTTTTAAAAAATTGAAGTATAGTTGCTTTACTTTAGTACCATTCCTGGAGCTAATTCAGTTGTGTATATTTAGGGTTTTGATCCTTTTTTTTTTTTTAATTTCTTTATTTAATTTCTTTATTTTTGGCTGTGTTGGGTCTTCATTGCTGCACGCGGGCTTTCTTAAATATTATGTAAGTTTCAGGTGTACACTGTAGCAATACACAATTTTTAAAGGTTATACTCCATTTATAGTTATTATAAAATATTGGCTATAATTCCTGTGTTATATAATATATCCTTGTAGCTTAATTATTTTATACATAGTAGTTTGTACCTCTTAGTCCCCCCAGCTCTATCTTGCCCCTCTCCACTTCCCTCTCCCCACTAGTTTTTTCCCCTTATCTTTAAGTCTCTTTCTTTTTTATTATATTCACTAGTTTTATTTTTTAGATTCTGCATATAAGTGGTATACAGTATTTGTCTTTCTCTGTCTGACTTATTTCATTAAACAAATACCCTCCAAGTCCACCCAAGAAAAACTCCTTTTTTAATAGTTCTGGCAATTTTATTACCCTCCTGAATTCTCTTTCTTGGTATTTGTACAGTGATCTGAGTTTGACTCATAGAATCATATAATTTTAGAGCTGGAAGGACTTATGAGTTCATCTTATTGAAACCTTTCATTTAGACTTGTGGTAAGAGAGATCTAAAGAGGTCAGGTACTAGTTTTAACTATTGAAGGCAGAGCCAATTGTAACATAGATCTCGTGGCTCTTTGTGTTCTATTGTGAGGTCCATGTATCTGTATAAAATTCTAGCAATTGGACCTGTTCCTTTAAGCCCAGTTCTTACCTCCTCTCTGACTGACATCTGTCCCTTTCCCTCAGGTAGGATAGTTTCCCTTTTTGGTGGGCTCCAGTAGAATTTGATATATATACCTCTATTATCTTATTTATTCCTTTATTATATAATTATTTATTTTTAATGTATATCTCCCCTCTCAACTGGAAATTTCTAGAAGTCAGAGACTATGACTTCATCTTTGACTCAACAGTGTCTTAAAATATTTGTGGAGTAGCTTGTGAATTAGACCATCAAAGATTAGTCATACATATACTCAAACGTGTACACATATACATACATACATACATGTATGCATCTGTTAATATATATTTGCATAGGGCTTTATAGTTTTATAGATGTTATGTCATTTGACCCTCAAAGTAAGCTTGGGGAGTAAGAGGCCAAAAAAAAGTATTTTCACCCTCATTATAAAGATGATGAAAAAAATGATTAGAGGTAAAATGACTTACTCAAAATCATACAGATAAGCAAGTGTCAGAATCAAAACTAACACTCATGTCTTCTAACTCCCAGTTTCTAAAACTTAAGGTTTGAGTAAAAAACTTAATATATGTGCCTCTTAATCCTTCTTAGTTTTTTATTTCCTGAAATTCAGGTAATAGTTATTTATCTCACTCTGCCTTAGAGTAGAGATATAAATGTGGGAACTGCTATGAGGATCACAGACCTATAGAGATGTACCTTAAATCATTTGCCAGAAATAGAGATCTTTCCAAAAATACTCCTTGTCTTTGATTGGAGATAAATCAAATTTTCAAGGCAAGATCAATTTACCTTACACCCTTTTGGTGACTTTTCTTTCAAGGGAATATGTTTATAGATCATTAAAATTGGCTGTTATATGTAACATAATACTTTAGACTTTATCAGTCCATACTAATGAATAAGTACATAATATTTTTTAGATTAGACCAAAACCCTTAATACAGAAAACTATATGGAGTAAAGTAGTTACTGACCCGATAAACTGAACAGAGCACATCAGAGACTTTTAATTCATATGCATTTCCAACAAACGCAATTAGATTTTATATAGTAGATAGTAAAATTTATTCTTTGCTCATAAGTTGATTTATCTAAATGGAAATAACAATAGAATTATTTGGAGAAAACAGTGCTATAAATTTGCCCCTAATGGATAGTGCTCCCAATTCTCAATTTCCTCAGAAATAGAGTTTTAAAAAGTGATTATATTTCTACTTCCTCTTGACTCTACTTTTGACCCCTGGTATTTAACATGTCAATGAAAAAGGAGAAAAATTTTACACAAAAAAAAAATGAGTTAGAAAAAGTAGAAGAGAGAGAGAGTTGGTTCCTTTGGCATAATGTAAAAGAATGAGAGATTTACAGTTAAAATTCCTGGGTAAGTGAACTATGTGTGTTACTTTGGGCTAAGAATATGTGTGTTATTCTTTGAGCCTCAGTTTCCTGGTCTGAAAAGTGGGGATAATACCACCTTCCCTGACTACCTCAGAGTTGTGAAAGAATTACATGACTTTTTTTATTATCACATGAGATGATAGATGTTGAACAGTCAATGGCTATAAGGCCTTGTTTTAAGGAAACTACTATTTTGATGACTTCATTTTACTTAATTATAGGAATTCAGTTATTTTAAAATCCAAGTGCATCTCTATATATCTTTATGTTATTACTTTGATCATGTTCATTAAAAGCACCCAAGAAAAAACATAGAGCAAGTAAAAATTGTTTAATTTATTTAAATAAATAAAATTTTAAACCATATAAATATAAATAAAAAGAAATTGTGAAATAGTAAGCATAGTATAAAAAAATCAAGAATTGCAAGTTAGAGACCTGGATTCTGTTTTTTTCTTTTTTGTAACACCTTTATTGACATATTATTCTCATACCATAAAATTCAACCATTTAAGATATACAATTCAGTGGCTTCTAGCATATTCAGAGTTATGCAGCCATTTGCACAATCCATTTCAGCACCCCAAAAAGAAACCTCACACACTTTCATTGTCATCCCCTATCCCCATGAGCCCTAGATAACCACAGATCTACTTTCTGTCCCTACAGATTTGCTTATCCAGACATTCATATCAATAGAATAACACATATGTTGTCTTTGGACTGCCTTCCTTCACTTACATGTTTTCAAGGCTCATCCATGTTGTAGTATGTTATCAGTGCTCCATTCATTTTTATTGCCAAATAATTCCATTGTATGTATATGGCAAATTTTATTTACCCATTCATCAATTGATGGATACCGGAATTGTTTCTACTTTTTGGCTGAATTTTCCCCAGTTTTATTAAAGAATACCAACTCACAGATCCAAGGAACTCAGCAAACCCCAAGCAGGATGAATAACAGACCATATTATAGCCAAACTGCTGAAAAACAAAGATAGAGAAAAAAATTTTTAAACAACTGGAGCAAAAAAATACATTACATACAGGGGTACAGTGGTACCAGTGACAGCCAACTTTGCATCACAAGCAATGGAATTCAGGTGACAGTGGAATCATATCTTTAAAATGCTGGAGAAAAAAGAGAAACAAACAAATAAACCTGTGAACCCAGAATTCTGTGTCTAGTTAAAATATCACTAAAAAATATAGGATATAAGAAAGACTTTTCACTTACCACAAACAGACTTGCATCACAGGAAATGCTAAAGAAAGTTCTGCAGGTTGAAATGATAAAATACTAGATAGAAATTCAAACATTCAGGAAGAAAGTAAGTGCATTGGAAATGGTAAATATTTCAGTAAATATAAAAGACTATCTTTTCTTTTAATAATTTTTTTTAAATTTTTTGTGGTATGCGGGCCTCTCACCACTGCGGCCTCTCCCATTGTGGAGCACAGGCTCCGGACGCGCAGGCCCAGCGGCCACGGCTCACGGGCCCAGCCGCTCCGCGGCACGTGGGATCCTCCCGTACCAGGGCACGAACCCGCACCCCTGCATCAGCAGGGGGACTCTCAACCACTGCACCACCAGAGAAGCCCTCTTTTAATAATTTTGAAAGACAGCTAACCACTTAATGGCAAAAAACATTTTGTATTGTGGGATTTATTATATATGTGTGTATAAAATATATTAAAACAATGGCACAAAAGTGGAGTTCAGTGCAAATTGACTGTCATGAGGTTTGATAACCTTGAGAGCAGCCACTAAAAATAAGAGGTATAGTTAAATAACTAATAAAGGAATTAAGCAGCATTAAAACTTTTGTTGATTCACTCAAAAGGAGATAGGAAAGGAGGGAATTCCCTGGTGGTCCAGTGGGTAAGACCCCACGCTCCCAATACGGGGGGCCTGGGTTCGATCCCTGGTAGGGGAACTAGATCCCGCATGTGTGCTGCAACTAAGAGTTCACATGCTGCAACAAAGAATTCTGCATGCCGCACCTAAGAAGTCTGCATGCTTCAACTATAAGCCCACGTGCTGCAACTAAGAGCCGGTGCAACCAAAATAAATAAATAAATATATATATATTTTAAAGTAGGTAGGAAAGGAGAAATGGTACAAGAAAAAATAGATGGGAGGGACAAATAAAAATGAATAGCAAGACTTAAACCCAACCATATCAATAATTATATTAAATGCCAGTATTCTAAACACTTCAATTAAATGGCAGAGAGGGTTATACTGGGTAAAAATGAAAGACCCAAGTATATGGTGTCTGCAAGAGATGTACTTTAAATATAAAGTCATGAATAGTTTGAAAATAAAAGGATGAAAAAGATTCACCCTATCAGTAGTAAGCATGAGAAGGTGGCTGTGGCTATAGTCATATCAGACAAAGTAAAATATAAGATAAGGAGTATTTCCAGATATAAAGGGGACATTTTATAATGTTAAAATATCAATTCCTCAAGAAGAAATAACAATCTAAATGTACATTGACCTCATAATCGTTATTAAAAATACATAAAGCAAAAACTGACAGATGGGAACTTCCCTGGTAGTCTAGTAGCTAAGACTCCACGCTCCCAGTTCAGGGGGCCCGGGTTTTATCCCTCGTCAGGGAACTAGATCCCACATGCTGCAACTGAGTGTTCACAAGCCACAACTAAAGATCCCACATGCCACAACTAAGATCCCGCATGCCGCAACTAAAGATCCCGCATGCCACAACTAATGATTCCACATGCCACAACTAAAGATTCTGCATGCCACAACTAAAAGATCCCGCATGCCACAACTAAGGATCCTGCATGCCACAACAAAGACCTGGCACAGCCAAATAAATAAATATTCTGACTTCCCTGGTGGCACGGTGGTTAAGAATCCACCTGCCAACACAGGGGACATGGGTTCGATCCCTGGTCAGGAAGATCCCACATGCCGCAGAGCTACTGAGCCCCCGTGCCACCACTACTGAGCTCACACACCGCAACTACTGAAGCCTGTGTGCCCTAGAGACCGTGCGCCACAAGTACTGAGCCCATGTGCTGCAACTGCTGAAGCCCACGTGCCTAGAGCTGACGCGGAGCAACAAGAGAAGCCACTGCAATGAGAAGCCCACGCACCACAATGAAGAGTAGACCCTGCTCGCCGCAACTAGAGAAAGCCCACATGCAGCAACAAAGACACAACACAGCCCCCCCCCCAAAAAAAAAAGAATGTTTTAAAACCAATAATTAGGGCTTCCCTGGTGGCGCAGTGGTTGGGGGTCCACCTGCCAATGCAGGGGATGCTGGTTCGTGTCCCAGTCCAGTAGGATCCCACGTGCCGCGGGGCGGCTAGGCCCATGAGCCATGGCCACTGAGCCTGCGCATCCGGAGCCTGTGCTCTACAACGGGAGAGGCCACAACAGTGAGAGACCCGCGTACCGCAAACAAAACAAAACAACAAAAAACAATAATTAAATTTCTCCCTTAGGAAGCTAGATAACAAAGAACAAATTTTACCAAAAGAAAGTAGGGGACAATAAATGACAAAGGTAAGAGCAGAAATCAATGAAATAGAAAATAGACAGAAAAAATTATCAAAGCCAAAAGTTGACTATGTGAAAAGGTTTATAAAAGTTATAAACCTCTAGCAAGACTGACTAAAATAAAAAGAGAAAATGCAAGTTACTAGTACCAGAAATGAAAGAAGCAATATCACTACAGATTCTAAAACAATAGTAAGTCAGTATCAAGAACAGATTTAGGCTAATCAATTTGACAATTTAGATGAAATGGACAGATTCCTTGAAAAACTCAACCTATAAAAATGACACAAGATGAAATTTAATAATTTGAATAGTTTATATCAATTGTAGAAATTATGTAAAATATTTAGAGAAAAAATAGTACCAGTCTTTTAGAAACCCTTTCAAAAATAGAGGAGAAACATTTCCCAGATTGTTTTATGAGAACAGCATAACCCTGATACCAAAGCCTGACAAAGACTTTACAAGAAAGGACAATTAAAGAACAGTATCCTTTGTAAACATAGACCCAAAAAACCTTATAAATTGAATTCAGCTAATGGAGTTTATCATAAGAATGCAAGATTGGCATATTCACCACATTATCACAGGAATACAGATTGAATGTAATTTACCATATTGCCAGAACAAGGGAGAAAAAAAATATGATCATTCCAAAAAATCATTTGACAAAATTCAGCATCCATTCATGATAACAACTCTCAAAAAATTAAAAAGAGAAGGGAATTTTCTGTTTGATAAAGGCATCTACTAAAAATTTTCAGCTTAATGATGAAATAATAAATGCTTTCCCAATAGAGCAAATGAGTATATATAACAAAACAGAAACAGACTCACAGATATAGAAAACAAACTCATGGATATCAGTGGGGAGAGGGAAATGGGGAGGGGCAAGATAGGGGTATGAGATTAAGAGATACAAACTACTACATACAAAATAGATAAGCAACAAAGATATATTGTACAGCAGCGGTCCCCAGCCTTTTTGGCACTAGGGACCAGTTTTGTGAAAGACAATTTTTCCACGGACCAGGGGGTGGGGGTGGGGTGGTTCAGGCAGTAACACAAGCGATGGGGAGTGGCAGGTGAAGCTCCACTCACTTGACCACTGCTCACCTCCTGCTGGGCGGCCTGGTTCCTAAAAGGCTGCAGACCAGTACTGGTCCGTGGTCCAGGGGTTGGGGACCCCTGTTATACAACACAGGGAAATATAACCATTATTTTGTAATAACCTTAAATGGAGTATAATCTATAAAAGTAGTGAATCACGGTGCTGTACACCTGAAACTAATATAATATTGTAAATCAACTATGTTCGGTTAAAAAAAAATGCTTCCCCTCCAGTATTGGAAACAAATCAAGGATGTTTGTTCTCACCATTTCTATTCAGTATTGTCCTAGAGGTCTTAAACAATGCAATAAGGCAAGAAAAGACATAGAAGTCATAAAGATTGGAAAGAGAGCAAAATTATCTTTGTTCAGTATAGTATGATATCACTTACGCGTGGAATCTAAAAGACACAACAAACTAATGAATATAACAAAAAATGAAGCAGACTTACAGATCTAGGGAACAAACTAGTGTTTACCAGTGGGGAGAGGAGAGGGGGAAACTATTGGGTGTAAGATAGGCTCAAGGATGTATTGTACAACATGGGGAATATAGCCAATATTTTGTAATAACTGTAAATGCAAAGTAACCTTTAAAATTATATAAAATTAAAAAAAATTTTTTTAAGAAAATTAGTAGACATAATGAGGATAATGATCAAAATGCACCCTTGTGGTATTTCCCCAAAGAGCCTTCCCCTTCCAGATGGCAACAAGGAAAAATAAGCTTTGGAATGAGTCCTCTTTACATATCTTGTAACCAAGTAGCGTTTTGAACTATTCATAATATTTATTTGAGTTTCAGTTTCTCCAGGTGTGTGTGTGTGTATAAAGCAAGAGCTATTGGCCACTAAAAAATATTGCCTTTGTTCGCAGATTATGTGAATCTACACAACCCTAAGGAATCTGCAAAAAACTGCTAGAGCTAATAAGTAAATTTAGCGAGGTCAATACACAAAAATCAATTGTATTACTATATACTAGTAGGAAGCATTTAGAAAATGAAATTTTAAAAAATTCCAATTACATTAGCATTTAAGACGTGAAATAGTTAAAAATAAATTTAATAAGACATGCAAGACCTTTACACTCAAAACTATAAAACGTTGCTGAGAGAAATGAAAGAACTAAGTAAATGAAAAGATATACTACATTCATGATTGGAAAACTCAATATTGTTACAGTGGCTGTTTCTCCCTTAAATGACCTATAGATTCAGTAAATCTCGATAGACTTTTACATAGAAATTAACAAGTTGATTCTGAAATGTGTATGGAAATGCAAACTAATCTTGTCAGACTAATTTTGAAAAGAAGAAATCTTAAATTATCTGATTTCAAGATTTAAAATAAATACACAGTAATCAAAACAACATGGCATTTTTGTAAAGATAGATCTATATAGATCAGTGGAACAGACTAGAGAGCCCAGAAATAGACCCACACATATAAAGTCAATTACTTTTTGACAAAAGGCTAAGGATACAGAAACAGATCAATGGAATAAAATGGAGGGGCAGAAGTACATACACCCATAGACAGTTCATTAATTTTAGGAAAAGACACTTAGGTGATTCAATAGGAAAAGGAAAGTCTTTTTTTTTTTTTTTTTTTTTTTGGCAGCATTGGGTCTCCATTGCTGTGTGCAGGCTTTCTCTAGCCGTGGTGAGCAGGGGCTACTCTTCATTGTGGTACACTGTCTTCGCATTGTGGTGGCTTCTCGTTGCGGAACACGGACTTTAGGTGCACGGGCTTCAGTAGTTGCAGCACACGGGCTCAGTAGTTATGGCATGTGGGCTCTAGGGAGCACGGGCTTTAATAGTTGTGGTGCGCAGGCTCAGTAGTTGGGCTTAGTTGCTCCGCGGCATGTGGGATCTTCCTGGACCAGGGATCAAACCCGTGGCCCCTGCATTGGCAGTCAGATTCTTAACCACTGCGCCACCAGGGAAGTCCAAGGAAAGTCTTTTTAACGTGGTGCTGGAATGACTGAATAAACATGTGGATTAAAAAAAACCCTCAACCCCTGCCTCATACTAAACACAAAAATTAATTCAATATGGATAATAGAACTCAATTCAAAGCTAAAATAATTAAGTTTCTAAAAGAAAATACAAGAAAGTACTTTTGTGACAATGAAGTAGGCAAAGGTTTTTTAATAAAGACACAGGGCTTCCCTGATGGTGCAGTGGTTAAGAATCCTCCTGCCAATGCAGGGGACATGGGTTCGAGCCCTGGTCCGGGAAGATCCCACATGCCGTGGAGCAACTAAGCCCGTGCACCACAACTGCTGAGCCTGCACTCTAGAGCCCGCGAGCCACAACTACTGAAGCCTGCACACCTAGAGCCCATGATCGGCAACAAGAGAAGCCACCGCAGTGAGAAGCCTGCACACTGCAACGAAGAGAGTAGCCCCCACTCACCGCATCTAGAGGAAGACCACGCACAGCAATGAAGACCCAACGCAGCCAAAAATAAAGAGAGGGAGGGAGGAAGGAAGGAAGGCAGGCACAAAAATTACTAAGCATAAATGAAAAGAGTAATAAAACTGGACTTCACCAAAAATAAAACTAATACTCATTGAAAGACACAATTAAGGGCTTCCCTGGTGGCGCAGTGGTTGAGAGTCCACCTGCCGATGCAGGGGACGCGGGTTTGTGCCCCGGTCCAGGAGGATCCCACATGCCGCGGAGCGGCTGGGCCCGTGGGCCATAGCCGCTGAGGCTGTGCGTCCGGAGCCTGTGCTCCGCAACGGGAGAGGCCACAACAGTGAGAGGCCCGCATACCGCAAAAAAAAAAAAAAAATTTTTTTAAATAAATTTATTATTTATTTTTGGCTGTGTTGCATCTTCATTGCTGTGCGGGCTTTCTCTAGTTGTGGCGAGCGGGGGTTACTCTTCGATGCAGTGCACGGGCTTCTCCATGCGGTGGGTTCTCTTGTTGTGGAGCGTGGGCTCTAGGTGCATGGGCTTCAGTAGTTGTGGCGCACGGGCTCAGTAATTGTGGTTCGTGGGCTCTAGAGCACAGGCTCAGCAGTTGTGGCACACGGGCTTAGTTGCTGTGTCGCATGTGGGATCTTTCTGGGCAAGGGCTCGAACCCATGTCCCCTGCATTGGCAGGCAGATTCTTAACCACTGCACCACCAGGGACGTCCAAAAGAGCTTTTTTAAAAATGAGAAAATACTTAACAGACACTTCACGAAAGAAAATATATGAATGGCCAAAAACACATGAAAAAGGGCTTAGAATAATTTGTCATCAGGGAAATGCAAATTAATAACATAGTCAGATACCATTTCACATCCACTAGAATGGCTAAAAAGCCTAACAACAGCAAATGTTGTCAAGGATGTGGAGCAACTAGAACTCCGTCACATTTCTGTTAGGAATGGAAAATGGCACAACCACTTTGGAAGTCTGACATCATCTTATAAAATTAAACATACCTTTACCTTATGACTCAGCAATTTCACTCCTAGTAATTATCCAAGAGAAATGAAAACATATCCACAAAAACACCTGTACAAGAATGTTTATAGAAGTTTTACTCACAATAGTAAAAAATTGGAAGCAATTCAAATATTCAACAAAAATATCAAACAAAAAATGAATAAACAAACTATAGCATAGTCTATGGTGATAGGAATCAGAGCAGTGGTTGCATAAGGGAGGTTGTTTGGAGGGAAGAGAAGGGAAGTTTCTAGAGTGATGGAAATGTTCTTTATCTTGATTAGGGTATTGGTTACCTTTGCAATATTGGTTACATAAGCATATACATTTATCAAAACTTTGAATTGCACTTAAGAGAAATTCCACTGTAGGTAAATTTTACCTCCAAAAGAGAAAGAAAAACCTTATATAATTAAAATAGAAGTGATTATTTCTGTAGTCAATACTATATATGTGTGTGTGTGTCTAGGTATATATGTAATTTTACATAGTATATGACCAACATTGAGTGCATGTTTTAATTTTTTTCAACAAACATCTGTTGTGTATCTGCTGTGGGTCAGCCATTGTGATAGTTGCTGGGGATATAAAGGTGACTAAGAGAAAGTGGCTGGACTTATAGAGGGTGTAGTTGGAGCAATAAAAACACAAGAGGAAAGTGCTAATGTAAAAATGGATGCTGTGTGTGAGGTGAGTGCAAAGGAGGGAGAAAGTTATTGTGATTTGTTGGGGTTGGAGAGATGTGACCAAAAAGTGAATAAACTTTTGCACGGGAAGAAGGGCTTTTTTAGGTCAAGAGAACCTCATGAACTAAGGCACAGAGGCATGAGCCTACATGACGTGTTTGCAGAATTTTAATTGGTCCAACGTGACTACAATAATGGGAGATGATATCACGATGGGGGATGATATACTTAATGATGGGACCAGATTGTACAGGGTCATAAAATGCCATACTAAGGAGTTTAGATTCATAGCCAGTAAGGGGTCACTGCTTTTAGGCAAGAGTGACATCAATTCCATTTTTTTAAAAATGTATCTGGTAGTAGTAAAGAATTATTAAAGTTGGGGAGAGATTAGAGGCAGAATGAACAGTTAGAAAGGGGTTGTGGGACTTCCCTGGTGGTCCAGTGGTTAAGACTCTGTGCTCCCAACGCAGGAGGCCCAGGTTCGATCCCTGGTCAGGGAACTAGATCCCGCATGCCACAAGTAAAGATCCCATGTGCCACAACTAAGACCCGGTGCAGCCAAATAAATAAATAAATATTAAAAAAAAAAAAAAAAAAGAAAGAAAGGGGTTGCAAGAATCCGGTGGTCGTTTATTTTTTTAAATAGTTATTCACTAGAATTTTGTGATTAAACATTTCTAAACATTTGGCTATTTTTTTCTCTTTTTCTTTAAAATTAACAATAGAAATCCAGAAACATTTTGGACCACCACAGGAATGTTTCCCCAAGAGTTCATTATTTGTTTTCACAAACATGTAAGGATTGAAAGGCTTTTAATCCAGAGTTACTTTGGTAAGCATGATATTTTCATTTCACTTCATTTCATTAATTTTCATCATCTTTCAGTTTTTTCATAGGCAGAAGGCACATATGTAAACTTTTGGCAAAACACTGATTTTTTTTTACCGCATGGAATCCAGTTTTCTTGCTGGGGTTGATGGGTGGGGAGTATGGGTTAACTGCCTTGAGCACAGTTAGCCTCTCTGAAACTGCAAATTTGAAACCCTTCCAAAGCACATAATAATTTCCATGCAATTTACTACGTGAAAGCCTTTGGCAAAAGACCGTGTTATGAATGTAAGAAGCCAGCTTGCCAGAACACTAGGTTTCTTGACATCTTTATTCCAGATTCTTTTGGCTAAGGGTTCTCTGTCAAATTTTTTCTGACAATCTGATAATCCTGATTATTTGCATTTGATAATTTTGATTCTTTTATTAATAATGGCATTTTCTGAGGGATCCAGGAAGACTATCTCCCACTGGAACATCATCCTAATCCTGTCTTATGTTTATTTAAGGATAAAGTATGTCAGACAAAATCATGGCAGGAAACAGGATATACCCCAGATGACTCAAATGAAGAGACATTATTGATGGGACTACTTACAGAATTATGGCCTGGGTTAAGGGAACAACTAGGGATGGTGAGACACCCAGAAAGTGGCTACAGCAGTAAGCCATTACCTCCCCTGGGCCAAAGGAAGGAAATAGTATTGCTGGAGCCCAGTAAGTGCTGGAGCCCATGCATAAGAGCCTGCCCAACAGGAGCTGTAACCAATGAACGGACATAACAACTGTCAGACACGGCACTGAAATGGGAAGGGCGCGGAGAAAATACAACCTGATGTCACTTCCCCACTGCTCTTCAGTTTCCTTCCAGTGCCTCCAGTTGGCCAAATCCAACCAGTAGTCAGTGGGCAAGTGAGTCCAGGTGATGCAGTCCCCAGGGGTCCTCCCCACAGGGCACAGAACACAGAAGGGGAAGAATGGATTTGGGGTGAAGGGAACTGATTTAGGGATAAAGGAAAAAACAGTGCAGAAGGAAGATGACTGCATTTTCTCTTCTGTCATTAATTGTGAAGGCTCTGGAGTCAGACCTAAAGTCTGAATTCCAGTTCTAGCACTTACTAGCTCTATATCATTGAACACTTCACCTGGCTTCTCTAAGTTGCCTGATTTCTTTAAGCCTGTTTCCTCATCAGTAAAGTAAGTTAATAATACCTTTCTCCTAAGATTGAAGTCAAGAGTCAATGAATATGTCTGACTCATAGTAGTTTCTCCATAAAGTTGTATGATCAAGACCACTAATGGTATTATTTACCAGTGTACAAAAAAACAAAAACAAAAATCTAGATAATTCCAAATGCAGAAAGGCCCTACTAGCTTTGTGTTGTATGCTTGCAAACACTTGTAAGATTACAGTTACACAGTCTGCATTTTACTGTAGGGACTTACGGAAAAACGGAGTGAGTGAGTGATTTTCAGAACATGTTGTTCCTGATCCCAGTACTTTGTGCAGTCCCACCAATGCCTGACGGTCTCAGACAAAGGAAAAAAGGAATACAGGACAGCAACATAGAATTAGATAGATATTAACACTTTATTTTGTTTCTTTACAATGTCAGTACAGACCTTGAGGATTGAAAAGAGCACTTCTAAAGAGCCAGTTGATTTTGAGCAGTGGATTGAAAGAGGTATGTGCTGTTTCACCAACATTGTTCTGATCATGAAGAAGTAGAGAATTGTCCTTTACTCTGTATTTCCAACTGGGCTGCATTTTGGTGAAAAAAGATGACTTGAATGATACTTGTGACATACATATATATATATTTAAAAGGACCCTAGGTACCTTCTCCCCTATAAAGCTAGTGACCAGTCTTTCCTCCCACAAACCACCCCCAAGAGGTGACTAGGAACATTGAATGTTGAGGCTCAGGACTCAAGGAGACGAGGCATAGTAAAGAGAGTGAGTGAGACACGGAGTAGAAAACAAGGGATTTAAGTGGAAGCGTACATATTGAGTGGTGGGAACTCCAGCCTCCTTCCTGTGCTCTGCTCAGCGACCAGGAATATAGCCCCAGCCAGGAGATTGGAGGATTCATCTTTGGAGAAACTGAATGGTCCCAGAAGATCTGTGGATACTGACACAGGCTAGCTCATTCCTGGTCACCCTATCAAAGTCCAGTAGTCAACGAGTCTGGCTCATGCACATTTTTCAAATGATCTATTCATGAGTAACAGAAGCCAAAAATCACCAGACATATGATGAAGGCCTTAAAACCTCAATATAATCAAGCCTTTAGCTCTAATTCCAATCTATAGGAAAAGGGGATAGAGAACAAATTAAATGAAACCACGAGGAGGCAATATGAGAAAATGAGGGACATTTACAGGACAACTGACCTCCTCTCTTCAGTAAGTCAATGGTGTGGGAAAAAAGTGTGTGTGGGAGAGAAAGCAGTCCAAGATTAAAAGAGACTTAATTCTGATTTGAATAAACCAACTATAAAAAGACAGTTAGGGGGACAATGGGGAAATTTGAATATGGACTGGATATTAAAGCATTTTTTATTGTAATATGATAATGGCATTGTAGTTATATAAGAAAATATTCTTATTTAGAGATAGATAACCAAATATTTAAAGGTGAAATGTAATTATGTCTTAGACTTTCTTTAAAATACTTTAGCAAAAAAAATTAGATAAATCAAGTATGGTGAAATTTTAGTAATTGCAAATTCAAGATTATGGGTATATATAGGAGTTATATCCTGTCTTTTTTATGTATGTTTGAGATTTTCCAATTTTTCATAATTTAAAAAAATGAAGCAAATGAAAGAAGAGGTTATTATTAACTTCTAGTAGAGAAGGAGTTGTCTAAGAAAGAAAATGTGTCACAATTTATTACTTATTTCAGCAGTAAATAATGTTTAGATAGATAATAGTATAACCATCAAGTATTGATTTCAAAATTGAGAGGATGGCAGGAGGGAAAATTTGCAGGAGGAGGAGGAAGAGGATATTGGTCCAAGAGACATAAATTTTACCTACCATAATATAAAGTCAGTAAAAAATTGATAAATCAAGAAAAGGAGTATAAAACATAATTCCAGGAAAAACAGCTTAAAGTGTTGAAAACATTTGCCTTTAGGGAGCAGGACTGGAGGAAAAGGGGTCAAGCAGGGAATTACTATTTTTCATTACTTCAGAGAAAGGTTAGGAAACAGAAAGTCATACATAATCTTACTTCCCAGAAACTTCCGTTTTTGTACTACATGCCTTTTAAAATTATGTACACTATTTTGATACAAACAAAATTAATTTCTAAATAATGTCGACATTATTATATCAATTAAATATTTCATGTTTCCAAAAGAATGTTTGATGTGATTAACTCATGACCAAATAAAATAATCTGTCCTAAAATTACACAATTAAAGGTTTTCTAAAGCTGGACACCAGAAAAGATCAATTCGTGGGTGGCATAACTCAGCATCATAGTGAAAATTCATTGTGAGAAACTGAGCCCTAGTCTGTACCCATGAGAATGGTAAGATGGCTCCTTTCAGGCCTGCAATTACTCTTAGTAACTTGATCCTTAAAAAGGACTTTCACATTTTATCAATTCTTCACTTTATATTCCTTTACTGTAATTTACATTTACTTTTATTTATACTCACTAGAGGTATTTTATAGCTCATAGTTTATCTTTCATACCTTTTATATCAAATATCTCTATTTTTATATTGAATTTTAACCCCCAAACACTGGTAAATCTGGTCTGACTATAGTTTACCAGATATCGTGTGTTGCTGAATATAAATTTCAATATGTCCTCATGCATTTTGAGCCCTACCTCAATTCTGTTGAATTTGTGTTTTAGATCTGGTACATACAGAGGGGCAGCTTCAAAATGAAGAAATTATGGTAAGTAAATATACTTTGAAGAGATAAACATTATCTTTAGCCAGCACAGCATATTTAAATTTTACACCTAACTCCATAGTCATAAAGTTAATAAATACCCTCATAATATTATAGGTTCTGTGTCTCATCAACCGATAGAGATGGTTATTCTCAATAATATATGACAGTATAATAATAATATGACAGCAAGGATAGAACAGAATTCACTTGTTTTTGTTTTATTTTGTTTATTCATTTATTTTGAAGTATGTACTTGCTTTCCTTTCACTTGATTCTGTAGGCCTTATAGAATAGGAATCAAAAAAGGTTGAGATGCCAAAATCGGATGTTAATTTAAGTATGAAAGGACAAGGGAGATTCAGATAAGGGAACTGGAGCATAGGATCAGCAACAAATAAGCCAAAGAGAGATGAGGTGAAAAGAGAACCAGCAGTTTCCAACAACATTCCATTGGGCTTTGCTTGTCAAGTGGAATGAATGCCCATTGATGAGGAAGCTGCTGCCTCATCAGGAGTTTCTCTGTTCCTGCTAGTTTGTCAGGCCCTGGTTTTAGACAAGCACAAAAAGCCAAACAACTGTGAATATGTGTTTTTTAGGTAGTAGTGTTTATTTAACTAAGGTGTCTCTAAATAAGGGTTAAAGAGGTACCTTGTCCATTAGGTTTCCTTCTTCACAACTTACTGGCAGCTGCTATGAAATCGGTGTTTCAAATGATTCTCTAGGAGTTTTTGAATCCTGTTAATTATCTTCTCTACCACCTAAGTGTGCCCAATGACTGGGGAGGCCAGTGGGGACCAGAAAAATGATTAATTAGACTGAATTTTATCTTCCTGTTTTTCTCCATCTTTATTAATGGGTTATGGTTAGTAAGCCTCTGCTGAGTATTTTGTTTCAGGACTCACTGTGGATCAGGGAGGGTTGCAGCATCATAGAGCATTTGGAGAAAAGTAAGGGGGAATGGAAGGCTGTAAATCACCCAAAGTTTAGTACCCTCTCACAACAGCTTTTACTATACTTATTTTCTTCTAGTTGTTAACCAAATGCATTACATAGTTATAATAGTATGTATGAAAAAATTTGTATCTTTTAAAAATTTAATATTGTATCAAAAGCTTCATAATTATAATTTTAAAATTAAATGTATGCAGATAGATGTTAACTGATTTCCTTTTTCCTCTCTCTGTCATTATAACTAATACTACAGGGGACATCTTATGCCTGTTCCTGCTACCACAATGTTCACCTTTTTAATTATTTTCTAAAATTAAATTTCAAGGAATGGAATTACTGGGTCCATGGGTATAGACATATTTATAGCTTCTTATATATACTGCCAGATTGCTTTTCGGAGACTTTTTTTACATTTTTATATAAATGTAAAAGTATAATATTCAGGGTAGTGTATTCTGAGGCATCATCCAACAAATGAAATCTCTTATTATGAAAAATACTTCAGAAAAACACTTTAAAAAAATTAATCAGGGCTTCCCTGCTGGCACATGGTTAAGATCCGCCTGCCAGTGCAGGGGACACAGGTTCGAGCCCTGTTCCAGGAAGATCCCACATGCCACGGAGCAGCTAAGCCCGTGTGCCACAATTATTGAGCCTGCACTCTAGAGCCTGTGAGCCACAACTACTGAGCCCTTGTGCCACAACTACTGAAGACCGTGTACCTAGAGCCCGTGTTCCGCAACAAGAGAAGCCACAGCAATGAGAAGCCTGCACACCGCAACAAAGAGTAGCCCCCACTCGCCACAACTAGAGAAAGCCCATGTGCAGCAACAAAGACCCAATGCAGCCAAAAATAAATAAATAAAATAAATTACTTTAAAAAAATTAATCAGAATTGTACAGTGCAATTTTTAGCTCCACCTGCTATTCTTCCTCAAACCAAGGCTGATATTTGGGTGCTACATATCAGCATAACTGTACTGTTACATGTGGCTGGCTTCTCTTCTGAACATTATATCTTATAAATCATTATATATTTAGAATATTATTCTTGCATCAAACACTTTCTTCTGCTAACTGCTTGTTTAACAGTTAACTAGAATTCTAAATCATCTATATTGATTTTTCCCGTACAGGTACATGATGGCCACGCCACTTACTTGAGATTCATTATTGTATCAGCCTTTGATCATTTTGCATCTGTGCATAGTGTTTCTGCAGAGGGAATAGCAGTCTCAAATCTTTCTTAATAATTATAACAAAATACTCTTGCACTATTTTTTAACAATATATTTATTTAAACATGAAGTTGTTATTATTAAAGGTATTTGTATCAATCTGTTTCAGTTTTTATTTATTTTCTCTTCAACATTTTGTAGGAATTTGGTTCATCAGACAGCAGTGACGGCCACCGTGTAGGTCATAAGAAAGCTTTTGCTTCGGTATACAGCTTAATCAAGGACGTGACTATACATGAAAACAACTGATAATACATTGTGTCCCCACAGTATCTAACATAGTACCCTTCAGATATCAGTGCATTAATTTTTAAATTTATTGATTGATTGATGCAAAGGGCTAAGGGAGCAATATGGAAAATAAACAATGTACGAGTTCAAAAAAGAGAAAGTATTTATGGGATGGTTTCTTTGAGGTCATGGAACTTGAACTGGGCCCTGTAGGACAAATCATTTTATTTTTTTCTCTTTATTTTATTTTGTTTTGATTTCAAGACCTCAGAGAAGAGTTAGGAAACATATAATCTTACTTCCCAGAGACAACCATTATTGATATTATTTGATTTTCTTTATATTTTGGGAAGGAAAGGAACAGGATAGGACAGATTCGGGTGGGGATATAAGACTTCTCTGAACATATTATACAACTTGAATTTGAAAACATAAATAAATAATATAGCCAAAAGTTAAAGAGCAATTCCAAAATGTTGAAAACAACAGAAATGCATGAACCTAACTCTGTTACAATTGATAAACCCACAAGAAAAAAAAAAATGGCATTAGAATATAGTATTTTATCTATGCAGTCTATGTTAGTCTCTTTTTTTTTTATTTTTTTTTTATCTTTGGCTGTGTTGGGTCCTCGTTTCTGTGCAAGGGCGTTCTCTAGTTGCGGCAAGTGGGGGCCACTCTTAATCGCGGTGCGCAGGTATGTTAGTTTCTTATAGCTGCTGTAATGAAGTACCACAAACTTGGTAGCTTAAAACAATAGAAATCTATTCTCTCAGTTCTGGAGGCTAGAAGTTGGAAATCAAGGTATTGGCAGGGTTTGTTCCTATCAGAGTTCTGAGGGAGAATGTGTTCCATGCCTTTCTTTTAGCTTCTGGTGTTTCTGGCAGTCCTTGGCATTCCGTGACTTGTGGCACCATAGCCCCAGTTTCTGCCTCCATCGTCATATGGCATTCTTTCTGTGTTTCTCCACATCATCTTCCCTCAATGCATATTCTGTGTCTTCTCCTCTTCTTATAAGGACACTGTCATATTGAATTAAAGGTGCACCCTACTCCAGTATTATCTCATCTTAACTAATTACATCTGCAATGATCCTGTTTCCACGTAAGGTTGCATTCACAGGTACCAGGGGTTAAGATTTCATCATATCTTTTGGGAGATGCAGTTCAAGCCACAACACAGTCTTAGTGAAATATATATGTGCTAGTTAATTTTATGTATCATATTGACTGGGTCACAGTGCCCAGATATTTGTTCAGACATTATTCTGGATGTTTCTGTGTAGGTATCTTTTAGATGACAGTAACATTGGTGGATACTGAGTAAAGCAGACTGCCCTCCATAATGTGGGTGAGCCTTATCCATCAGTTGAAGACCTTAGTAGAACAAAGACTGACCTCCCCTGGGCAAGAAAGAATTCTGCCAGCGGGTGGGCCTTCAGACTTGTATTGCAACATCAGCTCTTCCCTGGGTCACTGACCAACCCTACAAATTTTGGATTTGCCAGCTTTCTTGTTATCACATGATACTTTCTTACCAGTCTCAGCATTCTAAAAAAGTAGCAAAAGAGGGACAGCCACAAAGTGCCAACACTTTGAGTCTCTGCTTGTATCATATTTGCTATTGTCCTGTTTCCCAAATCATGTTATATGGCCAAGCCCAGAGTCAGAACAAGAGGGGTCTACCCAAGGGAATGGATATAAGGAGGTGTGACTAAATTGGGAGTGGGGAGGAAGTGGTAGCCACTACTGCTAGAATCTACTACAATTAAACATGGTGCCTCCTGATATGATGCAATATGAAGCATATAGACCAACCTATGAAGTGCTCTTGCCAAAATTACTGAGCCTGAATCAAATCAAGTTCTAGAGTTATCTTTCACTTTCAGGAAGTTCAAGAGAAACAGGAACAAGTAAAATGACACCACAAGGAAGCAAATAGACTTGTAGCCATTAATGCAGCTCAGTGAAATGCCCAGATCTGTGCCTTCTCTGCCCATGGTAAGATATACTTCCTGGCCTTCTTTGGGTAGGGCCATGAGACCAATTCTGGCCAATGAGATGAAGGGTAGTTGAATTCCAGGCTGAGCATTTAATTGCCTTCAAGAGACCCTTCAAAGCTCTTTTCTCTCTCCCACAATGACTAGCAATGTTATTCTCCACAGTAACTACTTCATCATTCTAGGTCTGGGGGTGAGACTGATGATAACAGGTAGCAGAGGTCCCAGTCAATCTGAGGTACACATAGAAGGAGAAATAAAACTTCATTGTTTTTTTTGTTTTGTGTGTGTGTGTGTTTTGGCCATGTGCGGGATCTTAGTTCCCCAACCAGGGATCAAACCTGGGCCCCCTGCAGTGCAAGTGCAGAGTCCTAATCACTGGACCACTGGGGAATTCCCAAGTCACTGATACTTTGGAGCTGCTTGTTACCCCAGCATAACCTGGCCTATCCTGGCTGATACACAGACAAATCTAGAATATGGCTTATCCTACAGGACAAGTGACCTGGTTTCTTCAACAAGTCAGTGGCATGAAAGATGCTAATTAATTAAGGAAGGGGATCCACTCTAGATTCAGAGAGATGTAAGAGCCCCAGAAAGCACATGCTATGTGTGGATTTTATTTGGATGCTGGTTTGAGCAAACCAACCGAAAAAAAGACATTTTAAAGATAATTGGGGAAATCTGCTTATGGACTGGGTTTTATTGTTCATTTTGCTAGGTGTGATACTGGCATTAAGCTTATCTAAGAAAAGGCCCATATTTTTCAGAGATGCATTTAGAAGTATGTAGGGTAAAATAACATGGTATTTGGGATTTGCTTTAAAATACTTGAACATATTTTTTTAAAGGAAAAAGTGTTCGTTGAAGTAAATATAACAATAAATTGTTGGACCCAGGTTATGGATATATGGGGCTTCATTGTACTAGTCTTTCTACTTTAATGTATGCTTGAAATTCTTCATAATAGACAAATAACAATAAACACTACTACAGAGGATATCTCTGTGCATAAATCTTTGCCTACCCCTCAGATGATTTTTTTTTTTTTGGCCATGCTGCAGCATGTGGGATCTTAGTTCCCCAACCAGGGATCGAACCCATGCCCCCTGCAATGGAAGCACAGAGCCTTAACCACTGAACCACCAGGGAAGTCCCGCCGATGATTTTTTTAGAAGAGATTCCCAGAAGGGAATTAGACAAAGTTAGGAACAGTTTTAAGGCTTTTGATACTTTCTGACAATTTGCTTAACAAGATTTGTTGCACAAATTTACTTACTCTCAGAAACGTAAGTTTTAAATAAATGGAGGAGAGTAGAAAAGATACTTCAAGAGTAACGTTGGTGCCATCAAAGATATGAAGGTCAGTACTCTCATAAAACGTATTTAGGGAGTGATGAATACATACGTCTGACTAGGGCAAAGGAGAAGACTAAAACCAGACATTGCAGCCAGATCAGAAAGAGCCTTTAATGCTTTCAGATATTTTCCCATAACGCTGGAGCCATTTAAGGTTTTTGAAAAGGAAGGTGACTTAGAGCAATTGTGTTCATGTTCAATAAAATCAAACACTGAGGATTTTCCTTTCGCCAGCTTCCTAAACTGGAATGTCAGTAATTCTTCGTTTAAGAAACACTGTATTAATTTGTATGGAAACACAAAAGACCCTGAATAGCCAAAGCAATCTTGAGAAAGAAAAACGGTGCTGGAGGAATCAGGCTCCCGGACTTCAGACTATACTACAAAGCTACAGTAATCAAGACAGTATGGTACTGGCACAAAAACAGAAATATAGATCAATGAAACAGGATAGAAAGCCCAGAGATAAATCCACGCACATATGGTCACCTTATCTTTGATAAAGGAGGCAAGAATATACAGTGGAGAAAAGACAGCCTCTTCAATAAGTGGTGCTGGGAAAACTGGACAGCTACAGGTAAAAGAATGAAATTAGAGCACTCTTGAACACCATACACAAAAATAAACTCAAAATGGATTAAAGACCTAAATGTAAGGCCAGACACTATAAAACTCTTAGAGGAAAACATAGGCAGAACACTCTATGACATAAGTCACAGCAAGATCCTTTTTGACCCACCTCCTAGAGAAATGGAAATAAAAACAAAAATAAACAAATGGGACCTAATGAAACTTAAAAGCTTTTGCACAGCAAAGGAAAACATAAACAAGACGAAAAGACAACCCTCAGAATGGGAGAAAATATTCGCAAATGAAGCGACTGACAAAGGATTAATCTCCAAAATTTACAAGCAGCTCATGCAGCTCAATATCAAAACAACAAACAACCCAATCCAAAAATGGGCAGAAGACCTAAATAGACATTTCTCCAAAGAAGATATCCAGATTGCCAACAAACACATGAAAGCATGCTCAACATCACTAATCATTAGAGAAATGCAGATCAAAACTACAATGAGGCATCACCTCACACCAGTCAGAATGGCCATATCAAAAAATCTACAAACAATAAATGCTGGAGAGGGTGTGGAGAAACGGGAACCCTCTTGTACTGTTGGTGGGAATGTAAATTGATACAGCCACTATGGAGAACAGTATGGAGCTTCCTTAGAAAACTAAACATAGAACTACCATATGACCCAGCAATCCCACTGCTGGGCATATACCCTGAGAAAACCATAATTCAGAAAGAGTCATGTACCACAATGTTCATTGCAGCTCTATTTACAATAGCCAGGACATGGAAGCAATCTAAGTGTCCATCGACAGATGAATGGATAAAGAAGATGTGGCACATATATACAATGGAATATTAGTCAGCCATAAAAAGAAACAAAATTGAGTGATCTGTAGTGAGGTGGATGGACCTAGAGTCTGTCATATAGAGTGAAGTAAGTGAAGTCAGAAAGAGAAAAACAAATACCGTATGCTAACACATACATATGGAATCTAAAAAAAAATAAAGTTATGAAGAACCTAGGGGTAGGACAGGAATAAAGATGCAGACATGGAGAATGGACTTGAGGACACGGGGAGGGGGAAGGGCAAGCTGGGACGAAGTGAGAGAGTGGCATGGACTTATATACACTACCAAATGTAAAATAGATAGCTAGTGGGAAGCAACCACATAGCACAGGGAGATCAGCTCAGTGCTCTGTGACCACCTGGAGGGGTGAGATAGGGAGGGTGGGAGGGAGACCCAAAAGGGAGGAGATATGGGGATTATATGTATATATGTGTGTGTGTGTGTGTGTGTGTGTGTGTGTGTGTATAGCTGATTCACTTTGTTATAAAGCAGAAACTAACACACCATTGTAAAGCAATTATACTCCAATAAAGATGTTAAAAAAATAACAACAAAAAAAAAGAAATACTGTGTTAGACTGTGTTAGGCTTACAGATTGCTGGAAGGGATTTCCAGAGGTTATCTGATTGATCTCTTTGGCACAAGCCTAGTAAATTATCTTTAAGTCTTTTTCTGTGTCTCTCTCTTCTGTGAATGCAGAGAAGAAGTTCTCAGTGCAGTGCTTGTAATACCACATTATGATATTTGAAAACAGCATCCTTTCACCTTCATTTTCCTAGGCTTTAAAAACTCATTTTCACTTGATAAAACCACTCAAGTCTCAAGCAATAGATACAATAATATGTGGCTTTACCTTTTGTTTTTCACTGCTGAACCCATCATCTTTTTAAAGTCTCATTTGTCCCCAGTTGGCTTGCTTCTATCCCCCTCATTTGGCCTTGTCTCCACCTGCCCACCAACTCCTGACTGCGATTCAGACCTTTGTGGGGTTTTTTTTAATTTATTTTTTTGGCTGCGTCGGGTCTTAGTTGCGGCATGCGGGATCATTGTTGCGGCACACAGGCTTCTCTCTAGTTGTGGCATGTGGGTTTTCTCTCTCTAGTTGTGGCGCACGGGCTCCAGAGCTAGTGGGCTCTGTAGTTTGAGGCGTGGGGCTCTCTGGCTGAGGCGCCTGAGCTCAGTAATTGTGGTGCACGGGCTTAGTTGCCCTACAGCATGTAGGATCTTATTTCCCTGACCAGGGATCGAACCTGCTTCCCCTGCTTTGGAAGGCGGATTCTTTACCACTGGACCACCAGCGAACTCCTGATTCAGACCTTTGAGTTTGCTGTTTCCTCTGCCTGGAAAGCTCTTTCCTTAGGTATCTATACAGCTAGCTTCCTCATTTATTTCAGATCCTTACTCAAAATCTTCTTCTCAGTGAGGCCTTCCTGACAAATTACGGAGCCTCCCTACCCTCACCACCAGACTCCCACCCCCAACCCTGCCCCCTGCCCATGGGTTTAGGCAGCTGAGGTAGCCAGCCTGTGTCCTGTGCTTCAAGTGTTCTTGTACCTTATTCCTCTTTTCTCACTACTTCTAAAATTCAACTTAGATTCTTTTTCCTTTAATGATATCCCAAGCATACTATGAAAGAGGGCAGTGCAGCCTCCTTTCAAGTGTGAATATCTTGGGTTGGGGGCTCAACTGAATGAATTGCCCTTGGCTTCCATACCCTTTTAGGGACAGCCCTGCTCATCACTATCTATTTTGTCTTACTTATCCTGTATATCATGTTTATTGTCTCTCTGCTTCACTAGAATGTAAGTTCCACAGGGCAGGGAGTTTTGTTGCTTTTGATCATGACTGTATCCTCAGGAAGTAGAAAAGTGCCTGGCACATAGCAGATTTTCAATAAATATTTGTCGACTAAATGAACATTGTTCATTTATTTGCATGTCTATATCTCTTTATACTTTAAAATCCTTGAGGAATTTTTAATAAAGCTAGCTAATAATATATACATGTTTGGATCACTTACTGTGGGCCAGTGCCTGTCACAATGCCTTGCATAAAGTTAAACAACCAATCAGTATTTATTTAAAGGATTGGATAAAAAAGTAAAAATCTAATAACTTTTTAACCATGTACTCAAGCAAGGCAAAGAAATATTATACAGACGAAAATTGTGTCTATCACTTACTTATACAGACTTTTTTAAAAAGCACTGTGCTGTGAGTTATATCTCAGGAATGCCTCTCTGTGTGAGGCATCTTTTGGGACCTTCCTCTTCTAGGTGATGTTCCAACAGCCATTTGTAGCTTGACCCCGGTAACAAGCCTTCTAAAATCTAATGTGTGGCAGAATGCATCAAAGTTTTAAACATGTGTATAGTCTTTGACACAGAAATTCCATTTCTAGGAATCTATTCTAATAAAATAATCAGATAAGTGACAAATGGACAAAGATGTCTAGCAATGCTGCTTATAAAATGGGAATCTGGAAACGACTCTGCATCCATACATTAGTAAGTATGATATGTACAGATATCATATATCATACTTTATAATGGGATATAAATCATATATAAATATAGAATGGTTACTTCTGGTTAAAAATGGTAGAGTAAAGGGATTTTTACTCCACTCTTCCTCAAAAGTCATTCACAACAAAAAAGATTATAAAGAGGAAGAAAAAATTTTCTCTTCAAGGAAGTAGGTACAACCTCTAACTGGGAAGCATACTCGCTAAGTACTGTGAAATCAGGATTCAGTGAAGGAGGAAGATGAGACTTGACATGCTCTCCCAGAGCTAGACACTTTCTTAAACGTGTCACAGTTCTGAAAGGTTTATCCAACAATCCTTTGATTAGATTGAAGCGATCTTGGTCTGTAGGCAGCTTCAGGATGGAGAATGTCCCCACAGGGCTCAGGTTAATCATTCAAAATGGCGGAGGAGGTGGAGCTGAAGGAGGAGCCAGGCAAGATACACCAGCGGAGGCTGCTGGAAGTACCGCATGGTGAAGGAAGGCGTCTTAGATAGCTCGGGCTGCCGTAAAAAATACCATAGACTGAGCAGCTTAACACACCTTTATTTTCTCACAGTTCTGGAGGCTGAAAGTCTAAGATCGGGGTGTCAGTATGGTGGATTTCTCGTGAGATGTCTCTTCCTGGCTTGTAGATGGCCACTATCTTGCTGTGTGCTCATATGACCTCTTCTTGGAGCAAATGCAGAGGGAGGGAGGGAGGGAAGGAGGGAGGGAGAGAGAGGGAAAGAGAGCACTTTCTGGTATCACTTTTAATGTTTATTTTATTTTTGGCTGCATTGAGTCTCAGTTGTGGCACGTGGGATCTTTCATTGTGGCATGCGGGCTTCTCTCCTGCTGTGGCGCAGGCTCAGTAGTTGCAGTGCACAGCCTCTCTAGTTGTGACGTGCAGGCTCCAGAGCACGTGGGCTCTGTAGTTGTGGTGCCCGGGCTCCAGAGGATGTGGGCTCTGTAGCATGTGGGTTGCAGCATGTGGGTTCTCCAGTTGTGACCCACGTTCTCAGTGGTTGCGGCATGTGGGATCTTAGTTCCCAGACCAGGAATCAAACCTGCGTCCCCTGCACTAGAAGGTGGATTCTCAACTACTGGACCACCAGGGAAGTCCCTCTGGTGTCTCTTCTTATAACGACTCATCCTATCGTATCAGCCTCCCCCCCCCACCCCATGAACTCATTTAACCTTGAATGAGTCCTACCTCCAAATAAAGTCACATTGGGGCTTAGGGCTTTAACATATGAATGGGGGTGGGGGGAGGGCACAATTAAGTCCAGAGCAGGTGGTGAGAAGGCAGCTCACCTTGGCTCTATGAGCCCCATTGCAAAGGAAATAACGAGAGTATTCAAGACAACCAATCTAAATCAAAGTTGCAGATTGCCCTAGCTGGCAGTTCCTCTTTCTATATTATGCTTCAGCAAATAACAAGCCCTATTAAAAAAGAGCAATCAGAAAAGATCCAGAAGAGGACTGCTTTAGGTCAGGGTCTCTAGAAACAGAGCTTTAGAGAGGAATGGTTGTAAGAGTGATTTACTGAGGGAGTGCTCTCCGGAAGCAGAATAGGTCAGGGGAGAAATTTAATCAAAGATGGCTTCAGCTGAAGTCTGGCCTCAGCCTGATGCCACAGGGAGCTTTGGAGCATGAATGACACCAGAGAGGTATGCTCTCCAACTTGGAGGCAAGGGACCAGGCCTTTGTGCTCTCAAATCCATCAGTCATTGGCCATGGGCCACCCTTATGGGAACATAACGTCTCAGGCATTGTAGCTCCTGTCACTTAGAGCAATTCTCAGGAGAAAAGACACTTGTGAACCATTAGCAGCCAACACTCACAGCAGCTGGCAGATGGATGCACTGATGTGGAAAAGGGATCTGGGCAGAACACTGACGGCATCTATAGTAACAATAGTTCTCAAAGTGTGGTCCCTGGAACAGCAACCTCCTCCTCATCGGAGAACTTGTTAGAAATGCAAATTCCCTAGCCCAACGCCAGATCTATTGAATCAGAAATTCTGGCGGGGGAAACCCATGAATCTGTTTTAAGAATCCCTCCAGGTGATTTTGATGCATGTCAAAGTTTGAGAACCATTGTGCTATAGGGACCTATGACTAGAAACTATAAGACAAAAAGATGGGAGGGGGGCCCAGAAAAATAAGGCAGTTACAGGACACTCATTGCAACAGAAATTACACAAAGAACACATCAAGAATGGAGACCCAATAGTTATCTCTCAAAAAATCAAAAAGAGGGACGTCCCTGGTGGTCCAGTGCAGGGGATGAGAGTTCAATCCCTGGTCGGGGAACTAAGATGCCACATGCTGCAGGGCAACTAAGCCCACGTGCTGCAACCACTGAACCCGCCTGCTCTGGAGCCCATTCACCACAACTAGAGAGCCTACGTGCCACAACTACTGAGCCCGCATTCTCTAGAGCCCACGTGCCACAACTAGAGAGAAGCCTGCCTGCCGCAACAAACAGCCGTGAGCCGCAATGAAAGGTCCCACATGCTGCAACTAAGACTCAACACAGCCAAATAAATTAATTAATTAAAAAAAAAAAACAGAGAGCTCAAAGAGGTGCAAAGATTTAAAGAAAAAGAAGATGCAGAAGATGAAAATTGAGCTGGCAGAGCTGAGAAAAGAAATGGAAGAGAAAAATAAACTGTTTCAGAGGTGAAAGCCACATAAGAAGCAAAGGGATGATGATGATAATTGTAGCAGTCAGCATTGAGTTAGGAAAACTGAAATCAATCTAGATATTTAGTTAAAGCTGGGAAGGAAATAATGCAGGCAATTTGTTACAAAGTGTTGAAAAGTCTGGGAAAACAAACAGAAGATGAGAATGTAACCCAGAGCTGAAGCCCATGGGCCACACTCACTGTTGATCAATGGAAGCACCATTACTGCCTCTGAACAGAAGCCACTCCACCACCATGGCTGGTGATCCTAAAGCAGCTACCATGCACAGTCTCCTGCAATCCCTACAGCCAGAGATGGAGAAAATGACTTCTGCCTTCTGCCCACCTCTAATCTCCACCAGTGCTTCGCATTGGCAGAACCTAACCAGAATGCAGTGTTCAGGCTTCTACCTCCTGAAACCCAGAGGAGAGTGTGGAAGAGTAGGAAAGAGTGAGAACCAACAAGCCGTATCTGGAACAATAACAAACCCAACTTAAGAAGAATCAGGATCAGAGGAAAAATTTTGAGAAAAATCACAACATGGAATCAAAAAGAACAAAGATTTTAAAAGTTATGGAGAAGATAATAGTTATGGAAGAAAAAAGGATACAACATACCCATAATTATAGTCCGTGAGTAAGATAATAGAACAAAAGCAACAGAGAAGATGTTCAAGGCAACAAAAAATGTCCTTGAAATTAAAAAAAAAAAAGAAATCTTAAGATCAAAAGAGGATATTGTATTTACCTTAGTCCTTTAGGTCTACTATAACAAAAATAACATAGACTGGGTGGTCTATAGATGACAGAAACATTTCCTACAGTTCTGACGGCTGGAAATCTGAGATCAGGGTGTCAGCAAGGTCAGGTGAGGGCTCTTTTACAGGGTTACAGACTTCTTGTATCCTCAGATGGTGGAAGAGGGCAAGCCAGCTCTAATCCCATTCATGAAGACTCCACCCTCATGACCTAATCACCTCCCAAAGGCCCCACCTCCTGACACTATCACACTGGGCTTTAAGATTTAGCATATGAATTCTGAGGGGACACAAACATTCAGACCACAGCAGTAAATTGTGACATAGAACAACCAACACTAGACTACGTCTTGGTGAAGTTACTGAACTTCAAATATGAAGAAAGAATCTGACAAGTTTCCAGGCAGAATAAAAGCAAGTAAGTGCCAGGGGAAATAAATGAGGCTGGCCTCAGACTTTTCCTCTCATGACAGCTAGACAACAGTGGAACAATGTCCACAGATCTCTGAGGTCGAGACTGAAACATAAGAATCTGAAACCCAGCCAGATATCCTTCAGGCTTAAGGACAACAGCTGGTCATTAGAAGCATGTAAGACTTCAGGGAATACAGGATCCACGAGCCCTTCTTCAAAAAACTGCATACTTGAGACTTGCAATGATGTAATCTATATGGCCAATTGGATATCCTGGAATCGAACATCTAACAATGCTGGATAAAATATTTTAATACACCTTTTGAAGTTAATGGCTGAACTTAGCAGAAATAAAGTTTTCTGTGGCCAGGAACCAGTTGGGAGCCTGACTCTGGGGAGTTGAACAAGCATTAAAGTCACTGGGCCACTCCGAGGGCATCTGCCAATTTCTGAGAGTCAGAGCCTGAGTTTCCTGGGCCTCCTGCCAGGCACATAAGGCAATGTCTTGCATCAGCTAGAATGGGGTGTAGGCTCAGAGTCCCACATAAAGCCAGGTACCACAAAGGTCATCACCCTTAGAGAACAAGTGAACTAAAAACGTAAACCTCCCACTGAAAGCAGACCGGCATGGTATTTTGAAGAAGATTCTTCAAATCAGTTGAAGTTCTGAATGCAAACTGTACTCAGAGTGGGACAAGACATTTTAACAAGCTTCTTTTACTTCCTCTGGATAACAAGATCATTCTTGTTATCCAGACCCAGAGAGGTCACCTTCAAATAGAAAAGCCCTTTCTTGATCATGAATTAGAACTGAATTCAAACCTCTTGCAGTCTCCTGGGCAGGTTTTTTCCCCACCTTTGCCCATGCTGTTTAGCCCACTTGAATGCTCTTCTCCCTTCCCATACTCTTCAGGCTCCCATCCCAGATTATAGAAGTCCTAGGGATCCTAGAAGGCCAAGCCCAGAGGCTCCCACCCCCACAAAGCTTTCCTAGACGCACCTAGCTCAGAAGGGCTGCTCTCTCCTCTGTGCTCTCTGAGCTTTAGTCTTCACTCTAACCCATCATAGTCCAGCTTGAATTATGGTTATTGCAGTGCATGTCCACCCCCATCCCCCCTGCCCTAGGAGGTTAAGCTGCTGGAGGACCAAAGCTGGACTTTGTCATCTTTGCATCATCACTCAGCACCCAGAAAAGAATCAGTGCTCAATTAATGTCTGAAGCATTACATTGAAGAGAATTGAATTGGAATGTTTGGGATCTATTTTAGCTTTCTGAAAACTCCTCAGTTCCAGCTACTATTTGTTTAAAACCGGGATATTTCTATGCACTTATAGACGTGAATTGAAGGGGGCCCAAGGAGGCAGTTGTGGAACAATAATGATGGTAACCATAAGAGCCAACACTTCGATGGCATTTTCTCCAAGTCAGGCACAGTTCTGAGTGCTTTATTTATGAGTCCTCTGTGGGGTAGGCCCTATTGATACCCTGTTTTGTAATAGTTCAAGATACAAAAGCAGCTTAACCAAAGTCACACAGCCAGTAGAGAGCACAGCTAGGACTCTGGTTTGAAGTTAGAGATGGGGTTTGAATCTCAGCTTGTTACTTACTGGTTCTGAGAGCTTCCACAAGTTACTTAACTCTGAGCCTTGGTTTCCTCATCTGTAAAACGGGGCTAATAATCTCCTCTTTGCAATATACAGAGATTAAATAAGACTACGTATCTGAAAGTGCCTGTGCCTGATAGATGATTAACAACTATTTTTTAAAAAGTAAAATAACGACATTAATAATAACATGTGGCAACTAAGGCAGAGCCAAGGAGAATGTGTTTTCATGTTAGAAAAAATGCTTCCCAAGTCCATTCTATTATGTCATGTTGTGAACGTAATATGCCTCCCATATGGATGTTCTCTGGCAAGGAGCTCACAAGACAAAACCATGTTAGACAGGTAACACATACAGACTGAGTGTTCTTCCCTCCAGAGGAGGGCCTTCCAACATATGTTATTTTTTCTAATCAGATTACATTGGTCTATAAAAAAAGCTAGAACAAGCTGACACACATTAGAAAAGACAGTGTAAATATCGCACTGAAGCCATCTGAACTAGCCTGATATTTTTTAATCATTCTGTATTAGCTTGCTGCATCTTAAAACATTTTCTTTCAAATCAAGTCACAGCTGTGTGTACTTTAGGCTGTGGCCATCATAAACAAATATGAAAAGAGGCAGAGTTAAAACAGATCAATACCAATGGTTATCCATTAGACTGATGTAATCTAACACAAATGACCATTAGGAGAATTGTGAAGAAATCAGAGAAGCAGAATTACAGATATGAGCTTCTGCATAACTGAATGACAGCTCTGTATTGCCTGTGGTCTAGTTTGGTCAAGGTTATAATGTTTTTAGGAAGCCAGTCCTCCCCACAAGTGGCTCTTGGTAAGTGAAGATAGTAGAAGATTCCTGGGTATGGAGAGCCAGACTTCTATGAAATATATTCAAAGATGGTAAAGTGAGTACCCACCTCTTCTACAGTAGAATTGAAGACATATTACCAGGGAAACTCACCTCTCATCACCCCCACCACTTTCTGGTTTAAATCTTTTGGCGAGGGAAGCGTTCCCATTTGTACTGTCTGCTCCCATTCCTACTCCTTTCTCTTTAAATTCCTCATCTCTCTCTAAACACCTGGAGTTATCCCCATGCTTAGTTCTAAAAACCAATCTAGTTATTAAATTATCAATTCCATAAATGGCAAATTTGGTAAAATGAAGTTACTTCATTTAAGGAATGCCATAGTGGAGTGGCTGGATGTTCAGAAGGAAGCGCAGGGAGTGCGCCCGCTCTCACGCTGAGACGTCGTGCAATGAACAAGGTCTCCACGGTGGGGGCAGTGTGGAGTTGTACCTTCTTTAACACTCAGCTCACTTGCAGCTTCATTTTCTCATTGTAACAGTTGTTTGCTTGGATAAGAAAAATCTGGGCTAGTGATTCCGCTGGGGACACAGGTCAAGAGGTAAATGTCAGCTGGGATGAGGGGCAAGCCAAGCCTTGAGAAGACCTCTTGTTGAGCACCTAGAACTGGGGGATCTGTCCAGATTAACTGTGGAGCTTTTCCAGAACAGCACGAACTTCTTCTGGACGGTAGTTCCAAGGGCCAGGTTTACCCTGCAAGAAAAATGAGTCAGCATTTCCAGATTTCCACCTTGCAGGAATATGTAGGTCTGGAGCTTAACTGAGAAATCTGGGCTGGTGATATACATGTGGGAGTCGTCAGGATGGTGTAGTCAAGGCAGGCACCCATGAGGTGGTTGAGATCACCCATGTGGAGTGGCACCAACACTTAATGGGAAGACTGGACAGAGAAGCAGGAGGAAAACCAGAGCAGGTAAAGTGAATAGTTTTAAAAGGAGAAAAGGGGTCTATACAAATAAGCTTCTCTTCCACAGTCAGACCTTCAGACCAGCCTTATCTACTTCTCCACCTCTCATCAAGTTCTGCCCACTCTACATCAAACTACCTCTGCCTCTCCAGTCCCACAGCCCCAGTTCAGCCCTCTTCATCTTCTGTTTGGGCAGCTGCCACACCTCCCCCCACCCCCAGTCCTCAGCCCCTGCTCTCTCCAGTCCATTCTTCACCCAATAGGCCATGATCTTTCTAAAGTACTGATCTGATTGTGCCTCTCCCCTGCTCAAAACTCTTCAGTGGCTCTCTTTTGCCCTATGATGTAGGCCAAACTCCTTGGTCCAGAATGAACCCTTTGTAACAGAAGTGTCCCTGATTCTCCATTCACACCCTTCCCTAATGTGTCTCAGTGCCTCTCCCCACCCTCTCCCCTATATTTGCAATGGTTTTCACTCACCATGTTCACGTGGCTGGCTTCAGTTGTCACCTCCTCTGAAAGGCCTACCTTTCCCCGACATTCAGAAAATTTATAGTCTGAGAGCTAACTCTGTCCTGATGTCTCACACCCTTTCATTTACATATTGTCTGTGCTGGTTTTGTGCTATAACAGCAGAACTGAACCATGTCGGCAGGGATTATTTGGCCCACAAAGTTGAAAATATTTACTATCTAACCCTTTACAGAAAAGCTTTGCTGATCCCTGTTCTGGAGTCTCACAGCACTCGGGCCAAGTTAACGTTCTATTTGTGTCTTCCTTACCACCTCAACTGTGAGCACCTTGAAGTAAGATGTGGGCCATTTTAAATTTGTGTTTGTGTTTACAGCGCTTTCCAGGGTAGGGACTCGGTACCTAGCTTGCCTCAATCGTGCCACTTTACTACCATGTCACAGGAGAGAGGAAAGGAAGAAGGACCTGAATCCTCATGCTGTGACCCTTAGCACCCTGAGGATTCATCTGCAGGTTGTTGCTTGTTTCACCTGTGTGAGTAGGGCCTGTCCGACCACGTGAACATGGTGAGTGAAAACAGTTGCACTGCGGCATGATCGCGAAGGGTGTGAATGGAGAATCGGGGGCACTTCCGTTACAAAGGGCAGAGGAGCATCCACGTGACTGGGCTGCATGTGCTTGCCAAGGCTTGAGTCCCTTCAGCAGCTATAAAACTTAATTTCCATCCTCTCAGGGGAGGCTACCAGTGCCCACAGGGTTGGAGGCTATGCTTACTCCCCTCACCCTCGCCAGGCTGGAAGCACTGAAGGGTGGTGACACAATCACCAGAAAAGAAGCCTGGACGTAATGCCTGTCTCGAATTCCTGCTTCAGCATTTCCAGCTCCTAACTGCAGAGTTGGTTCTCTTCTGGCCTCTACACCCCCTTCCACGTTCAGGCCTGTCTCAGGGTTTAGCGGCTTCAAACCCTGCCACTCCTATCCCATCCCAGAGGATTTGAAATTGAAATCAGAGCCTGTGCAGTGTGGCCTTGGGCAAGGCAGTTTCCTTCTCTGAGCGTTGATACAAAGTCCTGTCTTTGTCCTCGCCCTCCCTGGCGCCCTGCCCCAGGTCGCCACCTTGTACAGGATCCTGCCGTCCTGGAGCACGTACAGCCTCTCAGGCAGCGCTGCGTAGAGCTGACTGCTCTGGTTCTTCATTGTGTCCACCACCACGGGGCACTGGGGGCTCCTGTCCAGCAGCAGGCGGGCTGCCCGCAGGCGGTCCTGGAGATGCTGGTGATTCTTGATGTCCACGTTGTTCTTAAAAGCCCAGCCATCTGTAAGAGAAAGGCCGGACAGCAGCCCCACAGGCATGGCACCTACTTCCTGCCGGCCAAATACACCCCCGCCACACACACTTTTAACTGAGGGTTGCAGATGGAGGACTTCTCCACTTTGGCACTATTGACAACTTGGGCTAGATAATTCTTTGAAACAGGGGCTGTCCTGTGTGTTGTAAGGCACTGAGCATCATCTCTGGCCTCTACTCACTAGATGTCAGTAGCGTCCCCCTGCCTTCAATTCGTGACAACCAAAAATGTCTCATACATTACCAAATATCCCCTGCGGGACAAATATAACCCTCAGTTGAGAACCACTGCTGTAACACCATCTCCTCCAGGAAGCCTTCCCTGACACACCCAGCTGTGTGATATTGGGCGAGCTCTTTAAATTCTCAGTTTTCCCATCTGTTAAATGGGATTAACAGAACCTACGTTGCAGGTGGCTGTGAGGCTTACATGAGAGAACATTGCAGAATTCCCAGTACTCTGCCTGGTTCATAGTAGATGCTTGAAAGATATTGGTTTGTTTTGCCTCACTGCCCCCAAATAGCAGACGGGTGGGAAAGAAGCTGGTTTTCTTTTTTTTTTTTTTTTTTGCAGTTTTCATTCTATACTGCAGGTATTCTACTACTTTGCTCTGGAGATGCCCCACCCCCACCCCCAAACCAAACCCATTTAAGCTGCTTCACTTTAAATGGAAGGGGATTTTCAATTGGCCTCGTTTGCGAGGTGCCCATCTGCCTACTTAAAGAGAGGGTACTCATTAGCTAATGGGCCCACAGGTTGAAAAAATAACCATAAACTGCTACTGGCCTTGCCCTTCTACTTGGGTAGAAGGTTCTTTCAGAAGCCACGTGGCTTGCATTTATACTAATAGTTGCCTCCCAGGGTAATATAAGTTGCTGAAGTCCATCAGCAGAACTGGCCCCACCTGCTCCATGCTTCCGAGTCCTCTCTGCTTAGTACCTTTCCCCTAGGAAACCCAGCTTTCAGGAGAAATTTCTCAGTGGCTTGAGGTGGACAGCCCTGGGTCCAGGAAAGGGTTAAACCTGCTAGTCTGATTCCAGGAGAATGGGGGAGGAGACAGGTATCAGGACCAGAAACAATTTCTGGGAGGATCCAACCCCTTTTGTTGCAATGTGTACTTTTAGAGATCAAAGCGGGATCCTCTACCCACCTTATTACTGCAAGTGTGGTCCCTGCGCTAGCAGCCTCAGCACCACCTGGGGAGCTGCGTAAAGATGCCAAGTCTCAGGCCCCTGCGCAGCCCCACCGGGCCAGAATCTGCATCTTTATAAGATCACCAGGTGACTTAAGTGCACTTTAAAGACTGAGCAGCGCTGACCCCACAGGTAAATCAGCTTCGGCAGCGCTTTGGCCATCAGCTATGAGAACATCAAGGCATCGCCTCTTCTCAACGGTGGAGACCACAGACACCTGTAGGTGCCCAGGGTCTCTCTCTTTAATTGACGGCAGCTGCTCTCCCAAAGCGTATTTAACAAAGAGGCACATTGTGCTTGCCTTTGCTCTCCTGATACCTATGCTGTTTGTTTTGAATTTTATTTTGGAAATGTTCAAATATACATAAAAGTAGAGAGAACAGTTTAAGGAATCTCCATGTACCTGTTACCCTATGCTAATACTTTAAGTTGCCCCAGAGCCTTACATGAGGAAAGAAATGGGCAGCTAAATGAACAGTGTTAGGTTGAAAGCAGTTCTCCAACCTCTGGGTGCATGTGAACTAAGATGCAGTGGGCCTAGGGTGGGGCCCTGAAATGTGCATTTTCATCAAGCAACCCAGCTGGATCAGACATGAGGGATCTAAGGACCACGCTGGGGAAAGGGCTGCTGGACCAGCTTTGCTGAAAACGAATCAATAGCAATCTCTACACTTACAACACGTGGATAAGCCAGCAAGGCTAATACTGGCCTAAACGCTCACTTATTCACCCAACTATTACTGAGCACTGACTCTGTGACGTGTACTGTGCCAGGTGCTGGGTGACAGATGATCAAAACAGCCTCTCATCTTGTGGGGAGATGGGTGAGTAAATGACTCGTCCCCCTCAGCCACATGAGCCTTCTTGCCTTCTCCAATCTCTGGGTTTGAGACTTGGGCCAAACTCATGTGTTCAGTCCCCATGAAAATCAGGGAGACAGGGATGTGTCTGACCATCTTATAAAGTTCAAGGGGCTTAGACCAAGCTGTAGAAGTTTCAAGAAGGGACATGTCTGCCCATCGTAAGGAAGGACTTTCTCACAAACAGAGCTGTGCAGCAAAGGAACAAGATTTCCCATGAGGTAATGAAGATGAGTCATCACCTATTAGGGGCTGAAGAAAGGATCCCAGCCCCAGGTAGAAGCTGGCCCAGAGCAGTGGTCCTCAAAGTGTGGTCCCCAGTCCGCAGCTTCAGTGTCACCCGGAGCTGGTTAGAAATGGAAATTCCCAGGCCCCACCCCAGATCTAATTCAGACTCTGGGGTGGGGTCCGGAAGTCTGCTTTAACAAGCCCTCCAGGCGCTTCTGGTGCTCACTGACGCTTGGGAACCACTGTCTGAGATGAAACAAAGTCCCTTTGAGCTTGGAGAGGCTTGGAATGGATTTCACAGGTTGCTATAGAGCTGCCATTTCACTTGTGACATTTCAGGTCTAAATTCCTTGTGACTGTGCTCATATTAGCTCCTCTCCCTTGGTTTCCCTATTTATCCATTCAGAATGTTAGATGCTCTCCCAGCTAGACCTGTCGCTCCAGGTTTTCTGCTCTGTGTGCCTAGTTGAGAGCACAGACTGTGGAGTTAGCGAGTGGTGGGTAAACCTAGCAGGGACCGGGAGATGGTAGGTCCTCAACAAATAGCGGCTCTTTCTCTCTCTCCTCGTCTTCTCCCTACCCCCAACCTTGAGCAAAGGGGGGAGAGAAAGAGGGAAGAGGTGGAGGCAGGAAATCTTTCTTTTTTACCTGATGCATGTGCTTCTTCAATGTAAATGATGAGAAAATCTGCTATGGAACTAAAATCTTCAATAAGTCTCTTGAATTGGTCAAACTTGAAAATAAATGAAGGTCAGGTGCAACTTCCAAAATTCAGCACCAGTGGCCTGTTGCCTGAAACAAATAGAATCACGATCAACCAATAATCGACACACAGCATTTCTTTTGCAAGCACCATCTTCACTCCTGCTTTCATTCTATTACCTTTATTTCCCCTCTAAGATGGAGCCGGGGCACAGTGCGGGATGGAAGCCTGGAGCGTGGGATTTAGCAGAGGCTGGAGCCAGTTTACTCCACTCCAAAATGAGGGGATTCTATCAGGTGGTCTCAGCAGACCACCTGCACTCACTGGGTGGTAATTAAAATAAGGACAAGGAGAGTCCCTTTCATGCGGTTTATAAGGCAGGCACACATCTATTCTCTCATTGATGTAATTAGTATACTACAAGGTGGGTGATTTTTTCCCCCTGGTTTATAGGCTGGATCCATGTCACACAGCAGGTCTATGATGGAATTAAAATTAACATTGTGGCTTCTAGATTCTCAGTTTGGTGCTCTTTCCATTCAAAGCACCTCAGTTTCCTCACCCACAAATGGACATAATACCAATACTTACCTTATAGGATTGTTCTAAGGATTAAATAAGTTAAAACAGAAAAGGGCTTAAAATGGTGCCTGCCCATAGTAGGTGCTCAATAAATGTAAGCTCTTATGTTCTTAGCTCTCATCTCCTCCCTGTGAAGTGGGGAGCAGTGGAGGAGACTCCACAAAGGGGAGTGAAGCGTGGGGACTGGCCACATAATCGGCTGGGCCAGGGCAAAATGAAAATGCAGAGTCCCTTGTTCAAAAAGTGGGAGAAAGTGCCGTTAAATACATTAAAATAGAAAGTTTTCTTGTGCAGTATCTCTTTTGCCCTGGCATGCTGCTTTTCAGTTGCTGTTTAATGTCATGCTCCCCTGGACACAGGGATATTCATAGGGCGAATGCAGACTCTCACAGTCACCCAGGAGCCCCCAAACTCTGTGCACGTGTGTATGTGTGCTTGTGGCTGCTGGCTACCAGCTTTCCTTTCCCTCCAGCCACCAGACCAATACACCATGCCCCAGCCAGGAGCACAGAAACTGAGCCAGACATATTATCTTCCTACCTGCCATCACCCCAACCCACAGACTATTGCAACCTCCATGCAGGGACATGCTAGGTACCTTGATGAGGGGAGAAGGGGCAAAAAGCTTCTCCCGCCAAGTCACCCCCAGTCACTTGCCAAGTTGCTTCATGGCGCTGTCAGCCCAGGCTAGGGATGACCACCTCCACGCCCTAGTATGAGATGCGGTGGGATGCCCACACCTGACCCTAACCTTTCCCATACCTTGGTCCAGGCCCCCTCTGGGGCCAGAAGGTGGTAGCAGTCACTGGGTGGGAGCAGGAATGAGGCTGGATAGGCTGGGGCACTGGGAGCGGAGGAGTGGGCCTTAGAGAACGTGTTGGGGGCAGTGAGGCTGTGGGAAGCAGGAGCCTGTGTGAGCCAAGGCTCCAAGTGTCCAGGGCATGTTCCATTGTGGAAAAGTCTTCTCTTACAAAATGCAAATTAAAGATAAAGCTATTGGACTTCCCTGGTGGCGCAGTGGTTAAGAATCTGCCTGCCAATGCAGGGGACATGGGTTTGAGCCCTGGTCCGGGAAGATCCCACATGCCACGGAGCAACTAAGCCCGTGCACCACAACTATTGAGCCTGTGCTCTAGAGCCCGTGAGCCACAACTACTGAGCCTGCATGCCGCAACAAGAGAAGCCACTGCAATGAGAAGCCTGTGCACCGCAACAAAGAGTAGCCCCCGCTCGCTGCAACTAGAGAAAGCCCGCACGCAGCAACAAAGACCCAACACAGCCAAAAATAAAGAATAAAAAATAAATAAATAAATACATTTAAAAAAAAAAGATAAAGCTATTAAGAATTTCAAGACAGCTACTGCAGAGCATTCTGCCCAAGCTCAGGGCCCTTCTGAACATGGCACCCTGTATGATTCATTAGTCCCGCGTCCATGAAGTCAGCCCTGGTGGGAGTCTTCTGTAACTCCCCCAGTCTAGACTGGGGGTAACTCTAGGGAGCTGCTAGCACCCCGTGGCTACTTATGACCAGAGCTGACATCGCTGAACCCTTACCGTGCACCTATTAGATAGAGCATGGCAGGTCCCGCACTGTGACATGGCCGGTTTGTGTCTGTTTCCCCCAGGCTACTCATTGCACCTGAGGGTAGGGCCTGTCCCTCATTCTTCTTCATGTCCCCAACATCAAGCACACTCTCATTCCATTACAAGCATTTACTCAGCGCTCATACTGCGCAAGGTTCTCTGCCGCACACTGGGGATTCAGCAGAGAGCGAGAGCAGCAGGTCTCTGCCTGCATGCAGTTGGGGTTCTGTTTAATGGGGAGACAGGCAGGAAGCAAGCAAAAGCATCAATGAAGTAATTTCAAGTTGTGATAAGTGACACAAAAGAGACTCTAAAGGAGTGACCTCCTTGAAGACAGGTGGGTCAGGGGAGGCCTCTGAGGAGATGCCATTTATCCTGAGAAACAGGAAAGAGCCAGCTACGTATGGGCAAAGGCAGGAGAAGAGCATTCCAGGCAAACGGGCTCCATGTCCAAAGGCCCAAAGAAGCACAGAGCTTGGTGTGTTCAAGGACCTGCAAGGCCACTGTGACTGGAACCAGGCCAGGGGCAATGAGAGACATGACTGGAGAGGTAGGTATGGGCCAAAGCAGGCAAGCTCTCCCATGCCTTGTATAGCAGCTGGATTTTCTTCCAGGTACAAGGGGACATCATGGAGATAAAGTAAGGATGCTGGATATTTGTTGCAATTTTGGCTGCTCAGTCTCTAGCCCTCCTTCCTCCTTGGAATTTATGTTTTGTGTACTATTAATGGGGGAGCGCGCCCAGCCTTGCTCTGTAGAAGGCAGGGGGGCCAGGTCCATTCTCGCTCCCAGCAGCCAGGGCACAGGCAGTGACCCAGGCTGATTGGACTCTCTCACATAGCTCTTTGATCCTGGAGTTATTGAGATGGTAGAATTCTTCCACGGCCCAGTGGTAGCGCCCCGTCAGGGATGGTGGAGTCCTATAGTGGTGACGAATTCCCATGGCAATCACAGTGACAGCAGCTTCCAGGCCCAACTGTTGATGCTAAAAGATGGTCCAGGCCCAGTGCTCCAGCTGTGGTTGATTCTGGGGAGCCTGCAGCATCTTTCAAATACACTTTGTACGTGTGTAAATGTGTATGACTAAGAAAATCAGAGTGAGTTTCTGTTGCTTGCAAGGCAGAACTCTGACTGCTACAGTAGGCTGTGAGATGAAAAGTGGTCAGCTAACACTTGAAGATCACTCTGGTTGCTCAGTGGCAAAAGGACTGAGGGTGAGAATGGAGGCAGTTGGGGGGGTTGGTGGAATCCACATGAGAAATAATGGGAGTCTGGGCTAGTCTGTGTGCAGTGGGGAAGGGGAAAAGGTAGAACTGACAGGACTTGTTGATGGATGGGGAGTAGAGGGCATCTTAACTCACTTGTGGTTTATTGGGTTAGTTATTCCCTCACCTCATTCTGCAAAGGATTTGAAGCAGCTTATACATATAATAAATAAAATTATTTATTTATACATATGATAATAAAATATCAAATAAAAATGTAAAACAACCACGGCGCTCTGAGAGGCACAGAACAGGTCTCATGCATTCATTATAACTGAGCTAACATTTGACTCCGAGTTTCCATGTGGCCAAGGAAAAGGAGAAACATGATTACTTATATATTCCTCATTTTTCAGTACCTGAGGAGGAAGCAGGCCAGTTTCTCTGGAGATACAAAGTTCTCCTCGTCCTTGTCTCACAGATTTCCTCATAGGAGGCCCTAGGAGGCATTGAGAGGGCCTCCATTGGTCGCATCCTCACCCACGTGCAGGGTTTGCCCAGGTCACAGCAGGAGAGGCTCAGAGGCCAGTCATGGCCAAGTGGCCAGCCACTGGCCTCCAGTGACCCCAGGGAGTCACCCTTCAGATAAGAACAGAGGAGATTTAAGGTCAGGACCTGTGCAAAATGTGAGCTGTCTGGAATTTTGTTCTCAATTGGATAAAAAAAATTCACCATCCACTGGTTAGGACACTGGAAGAAGCAGAGCCATTTGTTTAATTATTTATAGTGTGTCTGGGTGCAATGACCAGTAGTGAGGGCAAAGTTTAAACTTAGTTCCCTGCTTTCCTGCTAGCAGAGAGAGGAAGGATGGGCGCAAGTGGGTGGCTGTACCGGGGGCTGGCAGCCTGCCCATGTCCACAGGCCGCAGTGCAGAGGACACCAGTTCAAGAACATCAGGCAAGACTGGCAAGTCCAGTTTGTTTGCATAAGTGGGAAAACGGCTCTGTGGTGGCACTAGACTCGAACCCACCATTGGTTAGCTTACTGGTTGACCCCCAAGCCAGTAAATCAACTCTCTACGCCAGGCTCTCTCAGCAGAGAAAGCTAGTTTATAGTTGACCCTTCATAAGTATACCTGGAGAGATTCTAGAAGATTTTAAATGGGGCCTGAAATAAATCCTGTTTCAGATTAGCTGCTAGGTTCCAAGAAAAGAAATCATCCGGACTTGCCTTCTACCCCAACGTGCCAGTTAATGTTTTGCGGTACATGTGTGTCTGAGAGTGTGTGTATGTCTTGTGTGGGCACATACATGCAGAGGATAAGAGGTGGCTGGGAATTTCTCTGAGCCTCTGTTGTTTTCTCCAACAACAGAATGTACACTAGCTGAGAGTCCTAAGGCTCAAGTCTGGTTCTCACTCTACAAGAACTCTCTGTGTGACTCTGAGCAAGTCCTTTACCTTCCTGGGCCTTTGCATCTGAAAAATGTAAAGATTGCTTTAGATTATCTGTAAAGAGTTTTCCAGACTTTCCAGTCTGTGGCTCTCAAATGAGTTCATATTTATACCTAAAGCATACAACAGAGCTTTTTAGTGAACTGGTGGGTTTCCAAAACACATACAGGATGTCTTTCTAATAAGCAGGACTGATCATGTTAACTTCCTGCTTGAAAATCTTTCTAGAACCCACCAATACAGGATAAAGGATACCCTCTTTGCTAAGACGCATGAGGCCCCACAAGCTCTGATCCCTGATGATGTCTCCAGCCTCATTCTTCACCCCGTCATACCTCCCACACCCCACTTCTGCCAAACTGACTGAAGCCCCTCCACATATCAGACCTCTGCTGCTCCTCCCCTCTGCGTGGCTCTGGTCACCACTCTCCTCTTCCTCACCCACCTCAAGGCTTCGGTCCCTAGACCATCAGCTCACCATCCTCTTCTCCAGGAAAACTTCCCCTGGCCACCTTCCTACCCCACCTGACTCCTCCCAGAACTGCTGGGTCCCCTCTCCCGCTCCATCATCTCCCTCTGTGAGTCACGAGATCTTCCAGTTGTGTTGATTTCTGTGTTGTCAGTATCTATTATTTCAGGGGACTCTGGGCCAATGTGCTGAAAGCCAACTCTATTTTATAAATAGAGTTTTCTTTTGTCTCTCAGACTCCTTCTCTCTCCATCTTCAGTTTCAGGTGTAGCAGCAGGGAGCAGAGACAAATAGAACAGTCTTTAAAACGTACACTGGAAAAAAACAAAACGTACACTGGCTCACTGGAAGGTAAACAGTTAAAATAAGCAAGTGAATGCTGTGAATTGGCCGTGAGGCAAGTTGGCTTTCATGGAACCGATCACTAGACCGTCAAAAGTCAGCAAATTGGCCTGGTTCTATCACAGCGCTTGGCACGAGGTAGACGCACAGTAAAGATTAGCTATTACTCTCATTGCTCTTATTATCAGTGGTCACTTAGTGAATGTTTATTGAATAAATAGAGGTCATTTCAGCACAATGGTTTAAAGTCATCAGCAAAAAACTCTTCCCCTTCCGTCTGATTGCAACACTCTTTTCAAGCTATAAAAATCTTACTCATTCTTCAAGGCCTAACTCCAAAGCCACTTCCTCCAGGAAATCTTCCAAGCCCTGCAGGCAAAGTTCATACCTTTGTCTGCCCGCCTCACGGAACTGTACGGATTTGTTTATTACATCTGTCTGTTCCGTGGAACCATACATTCCTCAAGCAAAACAGCAAGCTCTTTCCTAGCTCTGAGTCCCTGGCATCTAGCTGAGGGTGTGGCTCATAGGGAATGCTCACAAATGTCTGTTGAGGTGTATTGAAAAAACAGGGTGAAGAAGCCCTGATTCTGGGTCTGACTTGGTCTCTCACTGGCCCTGTAACCTTTGCTCTCAGTTTCCTCCATTTCCGTTTTAAAATGAAAACATTGGATCAGGTCAGCCTTTCCCAGAGGTTGTTCTTTGGAACCAATATGATGATGATAAGATTTTCCTCTGGTGGAGAGTGGGGAGTTGTATGTGTATGTTAGGAAAATTGGTCAGTGCCGTGTTAAAGTTTTTTCAAGCTTTGTTTGTTTTTAAGCTTCAGGGTGTCTTGGAGCCTTTTATATGTTCATGTGCGCGATGAACTTCCGGGAGGAGAGTATAGTATGCAGTGTTTCCCAAACTATTTTGACCAGGGAACTCTATGTAGTAAAGCACATGTGTGGGATTTGGGTTCCAAAAAACATGCTTTGAAAATCACTAGATTAGCCAGCTGCCTCAGGGGCCTTCTCTACTCTGCTGTGTCTATACCCTGAGAATTCAGAGATGAATCAGACACAGCCCCGTCCCAAGCCTTCCCACTGGGCGGAAGGATGACACTTGAGCTTCGGTAGCCGGGTGCTGGGTAGGAAGGATCAATGTCCAGGAGAGATGCAGGCAGAGATCCATGAGTTCAGAAGGGAGGGAGAGCAGGCCTCAGTGAAGGGATCTGAGCTGGCTTCACAGGGAGAGGCATGAGAGCAGGACCCTGCCGATGAGGAATGCTGGTGACAGAGGGGAAGGGCCAACACCACCAGCAAAGGCAAAGAGAAGGGAAAGCACAAGGGATGTAAAGAACCAGCAGTTCATCTGGAGGCAGTGGGCCTGAGGGGAAGCCTGCAGGTGAAGTCGGGAAGAAAAGCTGGAGTCAGATCAGGAAGGACCTTCAGCACAAGGCTGAGCCTGGGTTTCGTCCCAAATGCAGATGGGGGCTGCTGAAGGTTGGTGAGCTGGGGTACCAGTCATCCAGGAATGTGCTTGTGGAAGGGGAATCTGGCAGCCATCCACAAGTTCGGTGGGAAGAGATGGCAAGACGGGGAGGAGGAAGGACAAAAAGGGAAAACTGACCAGAGAGGCCTTTAAGAACCCAAATAGAGCTGTTTGCCTGGGAGAGAGAGAGAGAGAGAGAGAGAGAGAGAGAGAGAATCTTCAACAGATATTTACTGAGCAACTACCATGAGCCAGCAGCAGCTAGGGGGACCCAATAGTGAGATAGAGGCATGATCTCCACCTGCACAGAGCTTGCAGGCTAGTGAAGGGGACAGACATTCATCAAATACCCACACATAATTACAAACCACAATGGGTGTGATAAAGAAAAGTTTAGGATGTTAAGCATAGAAGAGGGAGTAGGCCAGGGTACCGGGGGTTGGCTTGTCTCAGGAAGTGTCACTGGGCAAGAGTGGACCAGGTGTGGGGTGGGGGGTAGGGTGGGGCGGCAGTGAAGAGCATCCCAGGCAGAGTGACTGTGCAGTAAGAGAGGTGCTGAAGGAGCTGACAGCCAGTGTGGATGGTTTGCGGTTTGATTGCCTGGGAAGGGGACGATGCCACTTAGAAGAACAGAACCCAGGAGAGGTGCTAGTTTCAGGAAGTGGGAAGAGGACAAGAAGCCAAAACAGAAGCAGCTGGATTAGTAGCATTCAGGCTTTCCAACCCACCTGCCCACCCCCATCAAGCACCCCCATCCAAGCACCTCTCAAGCTTGGACCAGCCTCCTGACCTTGCATGAAGTCCCAGATGTTGCACCTCTGTCCTGACAGGCGGACCACAGGGCAGTTTGGGGCTCGACCCCCTTGCTCCGTCATGTCCTCCAGTCGCTGCCAACGGACCTTCAGGATGAACCAGAAATACTGGGCACTGAAGAAAGTGGGTATCCAGTTTTCATAGGAGAAGTGGGGATTCTTGGCCATGCCAGTCTTCTCACTCATGGCCAGGATGTTCTGCTTGACCCTCCTGGGAAACAGTGTAAGAAGCACTTTGCCCATGGCCACGTGCAGGCCCACCTGAAAGAGCACCCAGAGCCTCTTCAGCCACAGCCCTGGCAGGGGCAGCCCCATTGTGGCAGAGCCAGAGCTGGCTCTGAGGCTGGTGGGCAGAGCAGAAACCGCCGGGCCACAAGGGGTGGAGCTGAACAAAGGTGCAGGGTAGCAGCAGCCAACCCGGATATGAAGAAGGTGCCAGGACAGAAGGTGTTTGCCTTCCTGTCAGTGGAATGGAAAATTCCAAGCCAGGTGCTAAAGGTCTGTTCTAATGATCATTTCTCATTCTTTGCCTTAGCCTTTGAGAGATACTTGGACTGGGAAACTTCAGCTCTTAAATTCTCCCTCTGATAAATTTTAAAAACAAAAACTTTAAAAGGTCACACTTAGAGGGACTCCGTGTTTCTTTAGAAAGGCTCTGCTATAAGTAAGTTCTAATGTTAAGTAGTCTTTTAATAACGTCAATTGTTCTTTCCTACAGAAGGATGCTTTTCCCACTCACAGCTTCTAGCCGGTGGTTGAGAGTTTCTGGAGGCATAACCCTTCCCAGAGGATCTGGGTCTGGAAGCTCTCCAGGTAGACAGAACTGGGAAATCTGGAACTGCGCCTCCACTTAGCACTGGGGGTAGAGTAATAAATACAACACTTTGCTCTCGGCAGGGTGCAGTGTAGAGCAGGGAAGGGTCAAGTAAACAGAAAATTACCATTTAGTGTATTAAGTACAGAGAGGGAGGTTGAGTGGGGGCTATGGGAGCATGGAGAAGGGGCAGCTTATTCTGTTTAGAGAGGTCAAGAGGAATTCCCCAAGGAAGTGATGTCTATGCTGAAACCAGAAAGACAGAAGAGCAAGCAGTAAACCAGGCAAGTGGGGTCAGTGGTCCTGGTGGAAGGAGCCACACGTCCAAAGAACTACAAGCTAGAGAGAGCCTGGCTCATTGGAGAAACTGAGAGAAGAATCACAGAAGCTCAGAGAGGGAAAGTGTCTTAGAAAACATCGAAAACCACTTTCTTTTTTAAGCAGGGAAACTGAGGCCCAGAGAGGGGAAGTGGCCTCAGGCCAGTTCTGCCATTAATAATTTCTAAGGAGTTAATTCACAAAGTTTAAGATTACCCCTCCTGAGACATTTACATACCTGTGTGTTAGGGCAGAAGGAAGAATGACAGGAAAGTGCCTGTCACCTCTAAAAAGTGTCAACCTTGGCCTCTAGCACACAAACTTTATTTAGAGAAAGAAAAACCGTCTCCAAAAGATGTTCTCTTTCTGAGCATATCAATGCAAATGCCACATGCTGTGCCCACAAAGTGCAGGCACCTGCCTCTTCAAGCCATAATAACCCTCATGTGTATGTAGCATTTTGCCAGGTCCAAAGCAATCTTATATCCCTGGTGTGACTTGTTTTTTCCTGTTTTTGTTTGTTTTTAAATAGGCTATTTTTTGAGCAGTTTTAGATTCACAGCAAATTAAACAGAAAGTACAGTGAGTTCCCATATACCTCCTGCCCCTGCACATGCACAGCCTCCCGCACTGTCCATATCCCACCAGAGTAGTACATCTGCTACAACTGATGAATCTATGTTAACAAATCATTATCACCCAAAGTCCATAGCTTACATTAGAGTTCACTCTCGGTAGTGTACAATCTATGGGTTTTGACAAATATGTGATATATACGTATCCACCATTATGGTATCATAAAGAACAGTTTTGCTGCCCTGAAATCCTCTATGCTCCACCTGTTCATCCCTCCCTCTCCCCTGGCAACCATTCATCTTTTCAGTGTTTCCATAGTTTTACCTTTTCTGGAATATCATATTGTTGGAATTATACAGTATGTAGCCTTTTCGGATTGGTTTCTTACACTTAGTAATATGCGTTTAAGAAACCTCCATGTTTTGTTTTTTTTTGCTGTATGCGGGCCTCTCACTGTTGTGGCCTCTCCCATCGCGGAGCACAGGCTCCGGATGCGCAGGCTCAGCGGCCATGGCTCACGGGCCCAGCCGCTCCGCGGCATGTGGGATCTTCCCGGGCCGGGGCACAAACCCGCGTCCCCTGCATCGGCAGGCGGACTCTCAACCACTGAGCCACCAGGGAAGCTCACCTCCATGTTTTTTCATGACTTGATAGCTCATTTCTTTTTATTGTTGAATAATATTCCATTGTCTGGATGTACCACAGTTCATCTATTCACCAAATAAAGGACATCTTGGTTGTTTCCAAATTTGGGCAATTATGAATAAAGCTGCTGCTATAGCCTGAATGCTTGTACCTCCCCAAAATTCATATGTTGAAACCTAATCCCTAAAGATGGTATTTGGAGGTGGGGTCTTTGTGAGGTGATTAGGTAATTAGAGTAGAGCCCTAGTGAATGGGATTAGTGCCCTTATAAGAGAGACCCCAGAGAGCTCCCTTGCCCCTTCACCATGTGAGGATGCAACAAGAAGGTGGCTGCCTAGGAACCAGGAAGTGGACACTCACTAGATACCAAATCTACTGATCCCTTGATGTTGGACTTCCCAGCCTCCAAAGCTGTGAGAAAAAACTTTCTGTTGTTTATAATCTACCCAGTCTACGTATGGTATTCTGTTATAGCAGCCTGAATGGACTAAGACAAATGCCATAAATATCTGTGTGAGGTTTTTTCATGGACTTGTTTTCAACTCATGTGGGTAAATAGCAAGGAACAGTTGCTGGATCTTATAGTAAGAGCATGGTTAGTTTTGTAAGAAGCTGCCAAACTCTCTTCTAAAGTGGCTGCACCATTCTATATTCCCACCATCAATGAATGAGAGTTCCTGTTGCTCCACATCCTCACCAGCATTTGATGGTGTCTGTGTTCTGAAATTTGGCCATTCTAAGAGGTACGTAATGGTATCCCACTTGTTTTAATTTGCAATTCCCTAGTGGCATATGATGTTAAGCATCTTTTTATATATTTATTTGCCATCTGTATATCTTCTTTGGTGAAGTGTCTGTTCCAATCTTTTGCTCATTTTTAAATCAGATTATTCTTTTTTTAATCGTTGAGTTTTAAGAGTTCTTTGTTTACATTAGATAGCAGTCCTTTATCAGCTACGTCTTTTGCAAATATTTTCTCCCAGTCTGTAGCTTGTCTTATCAGCCTCTTGACAGTGTCTTTTTCAGAGCAGATGTTTTTAATTTTAATGACGTCCAACTTATCGATTCTTTTTGCATGAATTGTGACTTTGGTGTTGTATCTAAAAGTCATCACCAAACTCAAGGTCATCTAGTTTTTCTCCTGTGTTATCTGCAAGTTTTATGGTTTTGTGTTTTATATTTAGGTCTAAGATCCATTTCAAGTTAATATTTGTGAACGGTGTAAGGTCTGTGCCTAGATTCATTTTTCTTGCATGTGGCTGTCTGGTTGCTCCAGAACCATTTGTCAAAGAGACTTTCTTTTCTCCTTTGTATTGCCTTTGTTCCTTTGTCAAAGATTACATGGCTATATTTGTGTGGGTCTGTTTCTGGACTCTCTCTTCTTTCCATTGATCTATTTGTCTATTCTTTTGCCAATATCGTACTCTCTTGATTACTATATCTTTAAATTAAGTCTTGAAGTCAAGTCATGTCAGTCTTTCAGCTTTGTTCTTCTCCTTCAGTATTGTGCTAGCTATTCTGGGTCTTTTGTCTCTTTGTATAAACTTTGAAATCAGTTTGTCAATATGCACAAAATAACTTGCTTGGATTTCGGTCAGTATTGTGTTGACTCTATAGATTAAGTTAGGAAGAACTGGCTCTTCCTATTCATGAACATGGAATATCTCTCCATTTATTTAGCTCTTCCTAGATTTCTTTTATCAGAGTTTTATAGGTGTCCTTGTATAGATCTTCTACATATTTTGTTAGATTTATACCTAAGTATTTCAGTGTGGGGGGTGCTAATGTAAATGGTATTATGATTTTAAATTTCAGATTCCAATTGTTCATTGCTGGTATATAGGAAAGCAATTGACTTTTGTGCATTAGCCTTGTATCATTCAAACTTGCTATAATCACTTATTAGTTCCAGTAGTTTTTTGGTCAATTCATTCAGATTTTCTTTTTTCTTTTTTTTAAATTTATTTATTTTATTTATTTTTGGCTGTGTTGGGTCTTCGTTGCTGCACGCGGGCTTTCTCTAATTGCGGCGACTGGGGGCTACTCTTCGTTGCGGTGCGCAGGCTTTTCATTGTGGTGGTTTCTCTTGTTACGGAGCATGGGTTCTAGGCACGCTGGCTTCAGTACTTGCAGCATGCGGGCACAGTAGTTGTGGCTCGCCAGTTCTAGAGCACAGGCTCAGTAGTTGTGGTGCACGGGGTTAGTTGCTCCGCAGCATGTGGGATCTTCCTGGACCAGGGCTCAAACTTGTGTCCCCTGCATTGGCAGGTGGATTCTCAACCACTGTGCCACCAGGGAAGCCCCATTCAGATTTTCTACATAAACAATTGTGTAATCTATGAGCAAAGAAAGCTTTATTTATTTCTTCCCGATCTGTATACACTTATTTCCTTTTCATACTTCCAGTATGATGTTGAAAGAGTGGTGAGAGGGGATATTGGAAGAGATTACTGAGAGGACATGACCACTGGTTAACCTGTAAGCTGGACTTGGGCAATCAGAAGCTCCTCACCTCCTCCCCTGTCTTTGGAATGTGTGTTCTGCTTGCCTTCCCCATGCTAGAAGCTACCCAAGTATGCAGGCTGAGATAGTAATGTGATGTTGAGACCATCTGGATGGTATATATGACTGAACCCAGTTAAGTCCTCTGTATAAACTTTTAAGATAATGGTGGGTGTGTTCAGAGATCTACTTGTCTTGTGGCTGCCCAAGACAAGCCTCGTAAATCCCCTTGCTTATTTAAAACGCCATCCTGCCACCTACCAATCTGGAGTGATTCACCTCTTTCTTTGGTCTCTCCCTGCCTTCCATGTAAGGGGGCCAGTTTACAAACCATCAGGGTATATTCTTGCCTTATTCCTGATCTTAGCAGGAGAGCTTCTAGTTATAACATCATTAAGTATGATGTTAGCTGTAGGTTTTTTGTAGACGTTCTTTATCAACTTGAGGAAGTTCCCCCTTTATTCCTAGTTTGCTGAGAATTTTTATAATTAAGGGGTGTTGAATTTTGTCAAATGCTTTTTCTGCATGTATTGATATGATCATGTGATTCTTATTCTTTAGGCTTTTTATGTAATGGATTACAGTAATTGATTTTTTAATGTTGAGCCAGCTTTATATATCTGGAATAAATCTCACTTGGTCATGATATATAATATTTTTTATCATTGTTGGATGCAATTTGCTAATATTTTGTTGAGGATGTTTGCATCTATATTCATGAAAGATATTGGCCTCTAATTTTCTTCTCTTGTAATGTCTTTGTCTGGTTTTGATATTAGGGTAATGCTGGCTTCACAGAATGAGTTAGGAAGTATTCCCTCTCCTTCTAATTTCTGGATGAGATTGTAGAAAACTGGCATAATTTCTTCCTTAATTGTTTGGTAGAATTCACCAGTGAACCTATCTGAGCCTGTACTTTTTCTGTTTTGGAAGGTTATTAATTATTTATTCAAATTCTTTAATCAGATACAGGCCTATTCAGATTGTTTATTTCTTCTGGTGTAAGTTTACACAGATTGTGTCTTTCAAAGAATTGGTCCATTTTACTATGTTATCACATGTGTGGGTATAGAATTATTAGTATCCCTTTATTATCCTTTTAATATCCATGGGATTGGTAGTGATGTCCCTCTTTCATTTCTGATACTAGAAACTTGCATCTTCTTTCTTTTTTTCTTACTTAGCCTGGTTTATCAATTTTATTCATCTTTTCAAAGAACCAGCTTTTGGTTCATGGATCTTCTCTATTGATTTCCTGTTTTCAGTTTCATTGATTTCTGCTCTAATTTTAATTTATTTTCTTCTGACTACTTTGAATTTAATTTTCTCTTCTTTTTCCAAATTGCTAAGGTGGAAGCTTAGATTATTGATTTTAGATTTCTCTCTCTTTCTTCTTCTTCTTTTTTTTTTTTTTTTTTTTTTTTTGCAGTATGCGGGCCTCTCCCGTTGTGGAGCACAGGCTCCGGACGCACAGGCTCAGCGGCCATGGCTCATGGGCCCAGCCGCTCCGCGGCATGTGGGATCTTCCCGGACCAGAGCATGAACCCGTGTCCCCTGCATCAGCAGGCGGACTTGCGCCACCAGGGAAGCCCTCTTCTTTTTTTTTTTTTTTTTGGCTATACTGCACTGTTCGTGGGATCTCAGTTCCCCGACCAGGGATTGAACCCGGGCCTTTCTTTTCTAATATATGCTTTCAACGCTATTAATTTCCTTGTAGGTACTACTTCTGCTGCATCTCACAAATGTTGTTAAGTTGTATTTTCATTTTCATTTAGTTCAAAATATTTCTTAATTTATCTTGAGGTTTCTTATTTGGCCCTGTGTTATTTAGAAGTGTTTTGTTTAATCTACAAGTATTCTGGAGTTTTCCAAGTATTTTTCTGTTATTGATTTCTAGTTTGATTCCACTGTGGTCTGACAGCATATATTGTATGATTTCTGATTTATGTTTGTTTTGTTAAGGTATGTTTTATGGCTTCAAATGTTGTCTATCTTGGTGAATGTTCCATGTAAGCTCGAGAAGAATGTGTATTCCACTGTTGTTGGGTGAAGTGGTCTATAGATGTTAATTACATCCAGTTGACCAATGGTGCTGTTGAATTCTCCTACGTCTTTTCTGATTTTCTGCCTGCTAGGTCCATCCATTTCTGACAGAGGGGTATTAAAGTCTCCAACTATAAGAGTGGATTTGTCTATTTCTCCTTTCAGTTCTATCAGTTTTTGCCTCATGTATTTTGATGCTCTGTTGTTAGGCACATACACATTAAAGCTTATGCCTTCTTGGAGAATTGACCCCTTTATCATTATAAAATGTCTTTATCCCTGACAATTTTCCTTGCTCTGAAGTTTGCTCTGTCTGAAAGTAATATAGTCATTCCAGCTCTCTTTTGATTAGTGTTAGCATAGTGTATCTTCTTCTATTCCCTTACCTTTGTTTTTGGAAAGAGTTGTTATGTAAAGTTATTAGAACTATATGATCTACATCTGCAATCACTGGGCCTATTACTTTTTTATTTTTGTTTTTTTATTGTGATAAAATACACATAACATAAAATTTACCATTATAACCATTTTTAAGTGTATAGTTCAGTGGCATTAAGAACATCCACATTGTTGTGCAGCCATCACCATAACTCTTTTCATCTTGTAAAACTGAAATGATACTCATTAAACAATAATCCTCCATTCCCTCCTCCTGCTAGCTCCTAGCAACCACAATTACATTTTCTGTCTTTATGATTTTTGACTACTGTAAATACTTAATATAAGTGGAATTATACAGTACTTGTCTGTTTATGACTGTCTTATTTCACTTAGCATAGTCCTCAAGTTTCTTCCATGTGTAGCATACTGTGAAATTTCCTTCTTTCTTAAGGATGAATAGTATTCCATTGTATGTATATAAAACATTTTTCTGGGTTTCCCTGGTGGCGCAGTGGTTGCGAGTCCGCCTGCCGATGCAGGGGACACGGGTTCGTGCCCCGGTCCAAGAAGATCCCACATGCCGCGGAGCTGCTAGGCCCGTGAGCCATGGCCACTGAGCCTGCGCGTCCGGAGCCTGTGCTCCGCAAACAAACAAACAAACAAACAAAAAACATTTTGCTTATCCCTTCATCTGTTGATGGACATTTGGGTTCCTTTCACATTTTAGCTACCGTGAAAACCTGCTTTCCTTCTGGGAATTTAGAATTTAGGTACATGCTAGACAGAGGATGACTATGTGACTAGCCCCCAGTAGAAACCTTGGGCATTGTTCTCTGATGAGATTCCCTGGTAGACGATATTTCACCCATGTTGTCACAGCTTGTTGCTGGAAGAGTTAAGTGTATCCTGTGTGACTCCACTGGGAGAGAACCCTTGGAAGCTTATGCCAGGTTTTCCCTGGACTTTGGCCCCATGTGCCTTTTCCCTTTGCTGATTTTCTCTTGTATCCTTTCACTGTTAAAGCATAGCTATGAGTATGACTATAAGTTCTCTGAGACCTCCTACAAATCATTGGACCTTGGGGTGGACCTCTGATACACCATGTTACACAGGCTGCCCATAAATATTTCAAAACTCCAGTAATTCTGTTATTTTCAGCAGTACATCAACCATCACTTTGGAAGCTGACAATTGTTTAGAATACAAAGTAGTTATAAATATGTATAACTGAAATCTAAAAAGTGGTTAAATATGTTTTACCCTTCCTTTCCAGTTGCAGATATGTGTTGGGAGTTGGGATTCTTGGTGCTATAACATCAAAACCAAAGGAAAGAATCATTTTATTATTCTAGAAACTAATCCTTATTTTAAATGAAGAGGCAATGAGTTTAATATACATATCTTCATTACTGATTGATCATAAGTTATTCCTTTATTCTCACTGAAAAACTTTTCAGGTATGTATTTGTATAAATCAATTCATTATTACTTTTATATCTTATTGTTTATTTTCTTAATTTTTAATAACTTTGATTTTCATTTTATTTATTATTACGGTTACATTCTATTACTGGCAAGAGATCATGGTTTTCCATTTCATGGAGTCAATAGAAGTTTCTCTTCAAAACAAATGTGTTTAAGTTTTAAAAGTGACCTTACAAAACCTTAAAAAGAAAGAAGGAAAAGGGGGATCAATAGCAAAATTGCAATAAGTAAATATAGATGATGGTATACGGGATTTCATTATATTGTTCGTTACTTTTTTGTGCATGCTTGGAATTCTGAGTACTAGAAAGGTTAGTTGAGAATTTCATTTCTGGCAGTACGTCAAACTTTTGCTCACTAAGCAGTTAGCTTTTCCATGAAATAACTATTTAACGTACTGCTTTCATAAGAGTTAAGGGAATACCTCCAAGCATTCACACATATGTATATACATAAACATAAATAATATCATTGGGTAAAACCAAAGTAGGGAACTGGGCAAAATAGTCCTGGGCAAATAGAAAAGTTAGAGCAGCCCTGATAGGCACCAATATCAGCTCTGTGGTTGTGAAACTAAGCCCTGAATCAGCTGTAGAATAGGAGAGCTGACTGAGATTCCTGTATTAAGATGGAAACTCCTCAAAGGATATGGAAGTGGTCCCCTATCAGCAGTGACTCCTGGCTTCTGGAAGATGCAATAGCAACTCCTCTCTGAAGAGGTATCGCCTGTATCTTGGTGTCAAAAATGACCATGTACTTTTGATAAAAGAGCCAAATAGGACTTTTTAGAAAAGACAAAATATTTAGATATTGAGGATTCACATAGATTAGGGTGAAACTAATATGAGCTCACAAAGATTATCAACACACAAGAAACAAACCACCATGAGTGAGAATCAGCAGAAACAACGTTCAGATCCTCAAGAATTTCAGACATTGGAATTATCAATAAGACTATTTAAATAGCTATAACTATGTATTAAAGGTTTAAAGCACTCATAGGCGCCAGGGCACCCTGACAGCAAAGATCAGCTTCCACCAGGAAGCTATTAAATCATTTGCCTTCCTGGATTAAAACAAAAAAGCATTAATAGGCTACCCAAAATGATTTTTAAAAGAGTCAAATAGAAGTTTTAGGAAACAAATACACAATTGTTGAATTAAAGACTGGGGGGAGGGCATCCTGGTGGCACAGTGGTTAAGAATCCGCCTGCCAATGCAGGGGACACAGGTTCGAGTCCTGGTCCGGGAAGATCCCACATGCCGCTGGGCAACAGAGCCCATGTGCCACAACTATTGAGCCTGCGCTCTAGAGCCTGTGAGCCACAGCTACTGAAACCTGCATGCCTAGAGCCTGTGCTCCACAACAAGAGGAGCCACAGCAATGAGAAGCCTGCACACCACAATGAAAAGAGGCCCCCACTCGCCGCAACTAGAGGAAGCGCGCGTGCAGCAACAAAGACCCAACGCAGCCAAAAATATATTTTAAAAATTAAAATAAAATAAAATAAAATAAATAAAGATGGGGGGAATGTGTTAAATAAGAGATTAGGAGCCACTTGTTCAATAGAGTATTATATATATATATATATATATATATACACATATATAAATATATATAAATAAGCTTAAAAAGCAAACAGGAAAAAATAAATAAAATGAGTTAAAAGCAACAACCAAGATAAAATAAAATGGATGTATAACTTTGAACTAGCAAGAAAAAAATAGCTAGTGAAAGAAGGGAAAGAACATGAAAAGATGCTCAACATCACTAATCATTAGAGAAATGCAAATCAAAACCACAATGAGGTATCACCTCACACCAGTCAGAATGGCCATCATCAAAAAATCTAGAAACAATAAATGCTGGAGAGGGTGTGGAGAAAAGGGAACCCTCTTGCACTGTTGGTGGGAATGTAAATTGATACAGCCACTATGGAGAACAGTATGGAGGTTCCTTAAAAAACTACAAATAGAACTACCATATGATCCAGCAATCCCACTACTGGGCATATACCCTGAGAAAACCATAATTCAGAAAGATTCATGTACCAAAATGTTCACTGCAGCTCTATTTACAATAGCCAGGACATGGAAGCAACCTAAGTGTCCATCGACAGATGAATGGATAAAGAAGATGTGGCACATATATACAATGGAATATTACTCAGCCATAAAAAGAAATGAAATTGAGTTATTTGTAGTGAGGTGGATGGACCTACATTTTGTCATACAGAGTGAAGTAAGTCAGAAAGAAAAACAAATACCATATGCTAACACATATATATGGAATCTAAAAAAGTAGTACTGGTGAACCTAGTGGTGGCGCAGGAATAAAGACACAGAGTAGAGAACGGACTTGAGGACAGGTGGCGGGGGTGGAGAGGAAGTTGGGACGAAGTGAGAGAGTAGCACTGACATATATACACTTCCAAATGTAAAATGGATGGCTAGTGGGAAGCTGCTGCATAGCACAGGGAGATCAGCTCGGTGCTTTGTGACAACCTAGAGGGGTGGGATAAAGGAGGCTCAAGAGGGAGGAGAAATGGGGATATATGTATACATATAGTTGATTCACTTTGTTGTACAGCAGAAACTAACACAACAATGTAAAGCAATTATACTCCAATAAAGATACAAAAAAAAGGTAAAGAAGATATAAAGAAGTAATTAATGTGAAAAAGATGACTGAAATATCTATATATAAAAATAAATGCATTTAATGTAAGTGAATTAGCAGCACTTCTGGAATAGAAGAATAAGAATCTCTGAAAACCCACTCCTTCATAAAAGCATGAGAACACTGGCAAAAATTGTCAAAATCAACTTCTTTCGGTATTCTGTAAATTAATCAAAAAAAGGTTTGTGATAATCAGAGAAGTGTCTATTCAATAAAAACAGCTGAATCTTAGTAAGAACAGTGAGCTTTGTGGTGTTCTAAGTTGCTCTAGCCCCATTCCCCTCTCCCCGCTCCAAGGTAGCCTTGAAAAACAACAGCTTCACAACCATGGTTGTTGCAAAAATTAGCAATTTAGTAACCACTGGAAGGGGAAGAATAGGTTTGGAGCTCTTCAAAAAGTCCCATTCACAGACAATTGTCATTATGTGACTTGTCTGACATCTCCTTTGGAAAGCTCCATTCTCAGGTCTTGGTTTTATTTGACCTGACTCAGAGCTCACGCTATAAAAACAGGGCATTTGCCAAAATAATCAGTGGCAGTTCTCTAACATTGCACCTGAGACGATGATGCAAAGGCCAGCAGCCTTCTTCTCCCTGGGATGGGCGTCACTCAGCAGGTGTTGGAGACACTTTCTGGAGCATGGCTCAGCTGTGGGGTCACCAGCTTTCCCCTGTGGAAAGCCAGGGGACTCTGTCAGGATCACATGCAGCATCTAACAAGGCTCATACTTTTCAGACTGTCCCCTCCACCCCCATCCCTGTCCATTAAAGCAAGGCTTGCTCCTCTGCTGCTCTTCCTCCCGCATTCTTCCCCCATTCTATCTAGGTGAGGGTGGGGTGGGTTCTGTCTCACCGGTTCATTCCCCTCGCAGAGCAGTTAGAGCTCTAATTAGTATCATCAGCTGGGCTCACCTTCCTTACCATAGTTGGACAGATGAGTTAAGGAAATATGAACATTTTGAGCTCAGAGTTTTTCAACCTTGACACCATCGACATTTTCAACTAGATAATTCTTTGTTGAGAAGGGCTATCCTGTGCATTGTAGGACGTTTAGAAGCAGCCTGGCCAGTAGCACCTCACAAGTCATGACAATCAAAAATGCCTTCATAAGTCAGGCAGAGAAAGACAAATATCATGATATCACTTATCTGTGGACTCTAAAAAAATGGTATAAATGGACTTATTTACAAAACAGAAACAGACTCACAGATTTTGAAAACAACCTTATGGTTACCAAAGGGGAAACGTGCAGGGGAGGGATAAATTAGGAGCTTGGGATTAACATACACACACTACTATATATAAAATAGATAACCAACAAGGACCTACTGTTTAGCACAGGGAACTCTACTCAATATTCTGTAATAACCTATATGGGGAAAGAATCTGAAAAAGATGAATATATATATATATATATATATATATATATATATGTAGCTGAATCACTTTGCTGTACACCTGAAACCAACACAACATTGTAAATCAACTATACTCCAATAAAATTATTTTTTTTAGAGTGAATGATGGTTTTTATTTTTTTCTTGCTGCTTTGGGTCTTCGCTGATGCACGCGGGCCTTCTCTAGTTGCCATGAGTGGGGGCTACTCTTCGCTGCAGTGCGTGGGATTCTCATCCTGCAGAGGATGGGCCCTAGAGGGTACAGGCTTCAGCAGTTGCGGCGTGTGGGCTCTAGAGTGCAGGATCAGTAGTTGTGGCGCACGGGCTTTGTTTCTCCACAGCATGTGGGATCTTCCCCGACCAGGGATCGAACCCGTGTCCCCTGCACTGGCAGGTGGATTCCTAAACACTGCACCACCAGGGAAATCCCAATAAAATTCTTTAAAAAAAAATGTCTTCACATATTGCCAAACATCCCTGGGAGCAAAATAGTCCCCAGTTGAGAATTGCTGTTTTAGTTAAACCGGTATAGTTATCTTTGATTCTTGTCTTGTTTTGAGCCAAAACTTACATATCATTATAATTAATATATCAATAAAACTTTTACTTCTGTTTCCAAGAGAAGAAATATATAGTCTAGGTGTTATCACTGCCCCGCCCCCCTGGCCTGACACACACACACATATCACTAGCAATGGGGTTGTTGTTGCCATCTGACTGGTGAGGAGTCTGGTTCCAAAATTCCATCCTGAGGGCTGCTTTCTGGGGCCACTCTTGACCAACATGACAGTGTGGGTTCCTCATCTCATGTGAGTACTTTATTGGCAAGTGTGAGTCCAAGGATCAGGAGTGAAGGACAGGAGTTGTAAAACAGAGGAGAAAGGAGAGCTATTGCAAGGGTGAATTGCAATGCAATGGTGGAGGGGAGGAAGGAGAACCAGTGCAAGGGTGCAATTCTTTGTTGAGGGTGCTCTACAAAGAATTATCTAGTCAAATTGGCCACTTCCAAAGGCATTTGGTCGTTTGATCCTGCAAGACAGTTTGAAAGCTGTATGAAATATCTGAGGAGAGTCTGAGGGGAAAAAGAGAGAAGCATGTATTCATCAGTTACTGACTCCATCGGTCAAAGATTTGTCCCATGAGGCATTGACCGCTCCCCACTTCCGCACTTCTGGCTTGCACCTGTCCCAGTGCTGAACGGTTCCAGCAGTCCCATAATCCCAAGGTATCAAGACACAAGCCCTGATGCAGAAAGCGAGAAGCCCGAGTTATGGACTTGAGGTGAAGCTCACTTAGGTTACAGCTGCTGAAGCTGGAATAAGATCAGTGGTGGTGAAATAAGCAGCTGATGAAGCCAAGAGGATCTGCCATGGGGCATAAGAAGTGTTTGATACATTTGCACACCGAATTCGTGTGTTGCAATTCATTCCTGGTACACATTCAACCAAAGTACCCTGCACATACACACGCTAACTTCAGCTTTCTCTTTTTTTTTTTTTTTTTTTTTAGCGTTACGCGGGCCTCTCACTCTTGTGGCCTCTCCCATTGCGGAGCACAGGCTCCAGACGCTCAGGCTCAGCGGCCATGGCTCACGGAGCCTAGCCGCTCCACGGCATGTGGGATCTTCCCGGACCGCGGCACGAACCCATGTACCCTGAATCGGCAGGCGGACGCTCAACCACTGCGCCACCAGGGAAGCCCCAGCTTTCTCTTTATAAAATGAGGATAATCACCTCAAGCTTGCTGGATTGTTCTGAGAATTAGAGATCTGCACGTATAAAGCCTGATCACAATGTCAGTTCAATAAATACGCTCCGTATGTGTGTAACTATTTTATTAGTCAGATGTAATAAGCCATTCCGATTGACCATAGGGCCCAGTGTAGTGAGGCCAAAGTCAAAGGTTCCACCTTGTGTAGGCAGTGAATTTGGCTTATGCTGCTCAGACAGCCAGAACTTGATCGCTCTACAGTTAACCTTCAGTGAGCAACTATCGTGTCCCTGGTTCTGGGCTGCCTTGAGGACCTGGAGACCAGAGTCATTCCTGATCCTTCCCGCCAAAGCACTCCCACGCCGGCAAAGATAGGCAAACAATAACAACTGCCATGGTTTAAGCAAGCACAGGGGACTATGGGAGCAAAAGAAGTCCTGGGAGGCGAAGGCAGGCTTTCCCTAGGAGGAGGGAAGGGTACCGACATCTGGAGGGTTGTGTAGGTGATAACCAAGCAAAGACTGGCGGCGGGGCAAAATGTTTCTCACCGGCTCACTCAGTGCAACTTCACCGTCGTTTACTGGGCCCCTGCTATAGTCAAGGTGGTGGTCAGATGCCGAGGCGGGGACAGAGCGGGGAGCGAGGCCAATCTCCAGTCACCCCTCACTGCTCCAAGGGCATAAGGTAGACCGTCGCAGGAGTGAAGGAACAAATTACCTCACTTACGGGGGTGTCCCTAGGAACAGACATCATCCTTCCCTAGATCACTGATTCAACACTCAAAAACTAATTGACTCGTTCTCCCTCACTGGTTAATTAAATTTTTATGGCCAAAAAAGAATGGGGGGATTGATGACATTTTTTTCTTTTCACAATCGTCTTCCGTTACGCTACTTTATATTTCAATAAGAAAAGAGGTATAACCAAACATAAAGTAAACCCAGAATTCTCTGCGCCCCCCCACCCCCGGAGCGAGGTGAGCCAAGGCGGACCCTCTCACGTCCCCACCGGTCCGCCCAGCGCCACCTGCCTCTTTAAGAGCCGAAGCCTAGCCCTTCGAGGGGCCGCAGACGAAGCGAGCTTCGGTACAGTTGCCCGCAGAGGTCTCGGGAAGCGGCGTCTCCGGGAGGTGCTGTCTTTTTAAGGAGGCGGGGCTCTACCCGGAGGAGGTGGAGAAGGTCTGCCCCTCGGATCTCCGGTTTCCGGCAACTCGGCGGGACCGGAGCCTGCTCGCAGAATTTGAGGTCCGAGGCTTCCTCGCACCAGCTGGACGCCGAGCCCCGCGAGGTGAGGTGGCGGGGTCTGTGGGGCCGGCCCGGGACTGAGGGAGCTCGGGATCTCCTGCCCACCCGGGCCGCTGCGGCCCAGCTTCTCCTCCTAAAACACTGTCCGTGGTTCTTGGGTAGCTCTTTCCCAGACCGTCCTGGACTCACGGTGCCCCAGGCTGTAGGGTCCCCATCACTCCAGCGCCTACTAATTGCTTCGCTATGCACTAAGCGCCTTACACTTACTTGCCTCAGTTAATGGCACCCAGTATCGTGTGAGTAGGTACAATTATGAACCCATTTTACAGATGAGAACATTGAGGCCCCCCAGGAGCCCACAGTGTTACGGCCAGAAGCAGCAGAATCGGGAATCAAACCCAGGTCTGTTCGACTCCAGAGCCTGTGCCCTTAACCACTGGCTAGGCTGACAGCCTTTGCTCTCCACTGCCCTCATAGCCACCTCTCTCAAACCCCAGCCTCCCCTTCCTCATTCTTCCATCTCCAGGCTGCACCTGGCCCTTAAACACCCACACAGTGAGACTGCATGGAACCAATGGAGCCCCCCACCATTAGTTTTTTTTTTATAACGGTTTTAATAGTATCTGATGCTAAATGGTTATCTTTATATAAACCTATCGGATCCCACTAAAAAAGGACGCAAGGAAAAGCAATACCATTTCTAATGCTGAAATAAGATTCGTTTGTAGATTTTTTAATGTTATCGTGTGAAATTTATTTATTTTTCCTTTTTAGACCTCTGTAAATTATCTTCCTAATAATTGGGAGAAGACCCTTGGCTGAATGGCAGCTGTAGATGACTTGCAGTTTGAAGGTACATCCGTTGGGTGCCCACCTTTTATGATCAGTATTTCTGCAGTCACAGCAGAATTTCCATTGCTATGCTGGTGCATGTATTAAAGAAGATTATTTCAGACATCTTGGTAGAAGAATGTTTGCCACACTCAGGTTATTCTGTTTGTTCACATCAGCTGTTCTTTTTTGCCAAACAGCCCTTCAGATTGAAAATATCATACATTTAGGGCAGTGATTACAGAAAATGTTTATAGAGTTCTTGCTTTAGTTCAACAAGCATTTATTGAGCACCTGTTTTGTGCTTAGAATTCTGCTAGATACAGGAGATCAAAAGATAAAGGAGAAGCTTTTTACACTGGTAGAGTAGATAAAAGTGTAAAAAGATAATTATAATGAAATGTGATCAGGTCATTCCTTCACTGACTCAGTAAATCTCTCATGAGTGTGACCATGAACCAGGGAATTGTTCTAGTTACCAGGGTAGAAGAGTGAACAGTTTCTTCCCTTATGAAGCTCTCAGTGTAGGGAGGGAGACATTTATTTGTTAAATGATCATTTAAATATATATCTATAAACTATGAAAGTGCTGGAGGAAAAGTTCATAACTCACAACCCAGAGCCTGACCAAGCTGGGGATTGACGAACGCTCATTTGCCTTGTAAACACTTGTATAGTATTTCCTAAATGGCAGGCAGTGTTCTAAGTGCTTTACAAATATTTACTCATTTACTCCTTATGTCAACTTTATGACATAGTTATTTTATTCTCCCTATTTTACCAATGAGGAAACTGAAGCACAGGAAAATTAAGTCATTTGCTTAAAGGTTATAGTAAGTGGTAAAGCTGGGTTTGAACCCAGGCATCACAACATACGCTATCTTACTACTATCTAAGGAAGAGATACGATGTTTAAAGAGAAATCCACTTCATCGGCCAATACTGTCAGTTCCATCTGCAAAATACAACCAGCATCTGACCACTTCTCGCCACCTCTACCGCTATCCCACCGTGCTCAAGGTCACCATCACCTTATGTCTGGATTATAGCCCTTACCTTCCTTCAGGTCTTCCTGCATCCTCCCTTACCCCCCTACAGTCTGTATTTTGCAGCCAGAGTAGACCTTTAAAACCAAGTCAGATCACGTCATTCCTTCTAAAACTTCCAGTGGCTCCCGTCTCACTAGGAGTGGAAGGCAGAGCCCTTTCTGTGCTTAGGAGGCCCTACATGATCCAGGCCTCCACTGCCTCTGATTTCATCTCCTGCTACTCTAGCCCTTTCTCTCTGCCTACCCACATGGGCCTCATCACTGTCCCTCCTAGATGCCAGGTACACTAACAGCTTAGGGCTTTTGAGCCATCCTTCTGTTTGGGACATTCTTAGTCCAGATAGCCACATGGCTTGTTCCCTTGCTCTGCTTAAATCTCACTTCATTCCAGAGGCCTTCCTTGGTCATCCTATCTGGGAGTACAGTGCAAGAAAGTTCAAGTGTAAAGAACAGCACGTGCAGAGTACTTGAGAAGGGAGGAAGTCTGTTTCATTTTCTTTCCCAAGGAATTAAAAGAAGGCCAGAGTACCAGAGCACAGATGGTGGGGGAGGCCTGTCACAAGGTGAGGTTTGAGAGGAAGCAGGAGCCAAGTCACACAGGACTTTCTACACCATGTTAAAGACTTGGCTCTTTAGAAAAGAACACAGGGTGCTGTGGGGGTCGTGGAAAGCTTCTCCGAGGAAAAATGGTAGTGTTAAATGAAAACGTGAAGGTCAGGGCCCTGCAGGTGGGAGACATTGTGTCAGGAAAGGAACAGAGGCAAAACATAGCGTAGGATGTAGAAGCAGATAGTGTTGGTGGCAGAAATAAGAAACATACCAGTCTTGCCCTCAAGGCACTGAGATGGACAAGAATAACTAATACAGAGCAGAATATGTGAATAGTCATGTGCGAGGTACACACATCCTACATTAAAATCAGACTTTCCACCTGCTGTTCTTCACACACGGAACACATTTTCTGTCTTCTGGGTCTTGCTCATCCCATACGCTTTGCCTGAGATGCCATCCCCACTGCTTCTGGCCATCCTTCTCATACGGCATCTTTTCCAAGTAGCCTTTCCTAATCCCATCAACTAGATGAGTTATCATCTCTTGAACCTCTTTGGACTTGATACCTCTAAAGTGACACTCTCTGTTCCTCCTTCTGGCATGTCATTTCCCCTGGTAAACTACTGTTTTTAAAATATGAAACTTAAATATATCTTCCCTGGACTGATTCCCTCAGGCAAAGTTATAACCATCTTTTTAAATGTCAGTGCCCTGTCCAGTCAGTAAATGATAGCAATAACAGTATTTATTATCTCATATCATCCTCAGAATCTCTCTGCGAGATAAGTATTGTCTACTTTTTATAGTTGAAGAAACAGAGACTCAGAGATATGGAGTGATTTGCCCAAGGTCATGGAGTGCTAGAGTCTTAGCTTAAACAGAGGACCCTCTCATTCCAGAGCCTCATGCTGCCAAAACATGGGAGACTGAAGCTTGAGTAGTTGTTACGGATCAGCCACCTCATTAACTTCAGTCACTTTAATTCTCTCCATAAAACTATTTGCGTAGCTGAAAGGCAGTAAGATTGGGCTCGATTATCCAAGAGCCCCATCCTACTGCCATGATTGTAGTGTTACAGTGGTGCCCTGCTGGCCTCCTTCCTGAGTCCTGCCAAATTCCACAGCTGCCCTAAATTTTATCTAAGAGCAGCTAAATAAAGTTTGTTAGGATGCCCAGAGACAGGAAGTCACAATCATGGCTGGTGGACATGAATAGGTGAGGTTCTTTTGGAGAACAGTTTAGCAGTATGGCTCAAGAGCCTTAAAGATGGTCTGCACCCTTTGACCTGGTGATCACACTGATAGTGTTCATACTAAGGCAATAACCCCAAAAGCTTTCTCCTCACAGATGCTCCTTACAGTGTTATTTGTACTGATGAAAAACGAGAAGCACCCAAACATCCAATAACAGTGGAATAATTGTGTTAACTTGTGGTGTCTCTCTCCTACTCTTCCCACCTCCAGCTGATGAACTGTTATGTAGCCACATAACTGGTCATTTTAAAGACTGACATAATATGAAAAAAATAATTTTTTCTATAATCCCTGGCAGATGGAGCAGGGTACAACATTGTTTACATAGTACTGTCGCATCCTAAATCAGTACTTGGTACACTGTAGGCACGCAGTAAATATTTGTTGAGTGAATGATCATCGCTGGCATGAATCTACTCTATAGAGAAAAGGAAATACACCAGAAGTTAATAGTGTTTGCTTTTATGTGGATGGGACTAAGAGTGATTTTTATTCTGTTGTTTCTACTTTTTTTTTTTTTTTGCGGTACGCGCGCCTCTCACTGTCGTGGCCTCTCCCGTTGCGGAGCACAGGCTCCGGATGCGCAGGCTCAGCAGCCATGGCTCACCAGCCTAGCCGCTCCACGGCGTGTGGGATCTTCCCGGACCGGGGCACGAACCCATGTCCCCTGCATTGGCAGGCGGACTCTCAACCACTGCGCCACCAGGGAAGCCCTCTACTTTCATTTTTGTCCTCGTGTTTTCTGTAGTGATTACATAGGACTTATTGGAAAAAATAACTTCCATTAAGTTTTTTTGAACTTGAATCAAAGAAGAGAGGGTTAGATTGGTTACCTGCTACTGGCCAGGCACTCTGCTAAGGGCTTTACTTGAGTAATATTCCTAACTTTCCCAAAATTCCTGAAAATAAATATTATTCTCCCCATCGTATAGATGAGAACACTGAAGCTTATAGAGGTTAAGTTACTCAGGCTTGAATACTTAGTAAGTAACTGAGCCAGGACTAAAATTCTGGTCTGACTTCAAATTCTGTTGTTTTCATAATCATTTTTCTTTGTCAGCTTGATTTCTAGATGAGATTTTTTTTCAGAGCCTTTTGCCACTTGTCTCAGATAGGGCCTATAGCAAAGCTGAGGTTGTAACAGCTTGTCTTTAAATTAAAAGTATGGCATTTCCAGTGTGGGTAAGGTCACTGATACCCTTGTACTCTAATTGATTTCAGAATTTGGTGATACAGCTACTTCTCTAGCAGCAAACCCAGATGCCACCACAATAAGCATCGAGGATCCTGGTGAAACCCCAAAACACCAGCCAGGACCCCCAGGAGGCTCAGGGAGAGAAGAGGATGATGAGTTACTAGGAAATGATGACTCTGACAAAACTGAGGTTTGAACTTGTCTTTTAAATTGTTTTTTTCTTTTACCTTTTTTTTTAACATCTTTATTGGAGTATAATTGCTTTACAATGGTGTGTTAGTTTCTGCTTTATAACAAAGTGAATCAGCTATACACATACATATATCCCCATATCTCCTCCCTCTTGCATCTCCCTCCCACCCGCCCTATCGCATCCCTCTAGGTGGTCACAAAGCACCGAGCTGATCTCCCTGTGCTACGCAGCTGCTTCCCACTAGCTATCTATTTTACATTTGGTAGTGTATATAAGTCTATGCCACTGTCTCACTTCGTCCCAGCTTACTCTTTTAACTTTTAAGAACCTCGCTCACACATTTATTCACTGTCTCCTGTGTGCCAGGTAGAATGCCAAGCAGTGGCGACAGGAAGGTAAATCATGTAAATCAAGGTAAAACTGCCTTGGGGGAGAAACAGACAAGCAAACAGACCATTGTTACCCATGGGAAGCATGCTGGGGTTGTGGGAGCAGAGACAGGGGGGTTACAGAAGGCTTCCTGGAGGCGGTGACATTTAAACTGAATCTTGTTGAAAGAATAGGCGAACCCAGGAAGAAGGTGTGGAAGGTGATCTGGGCAAAGGGAACAGTTTTGGTGACGTCACAGAGGCATGACAGAACATGGTACAGAAAGCACATCTTCCATCTTCATGTACGTTGGGAGCAAAATATAGGTGGAGACAGGAGATGAGGCTCACAGATAGGCAAGGACTCAACCCCCTGAGTATGAATTGTATTCTGAAAACTGTTGGGAGCCGTTGAAAGATTTAAACAATATGACCAGATGCATTTAAAGATATTTAAGATACAGTGGCCCTGTGGAGTATGAGTTGGCGGGAGACGGACTAGAGGCCAGAAAACCAGGTAGGAGACTGGTGAAGTGGCCTGAACTAGAACTGGATACAGATGTGTAGCAGATGGGCTCCCTAGGACTTGGTGGAAAAGGGGTGAGGAAGAGAGGGAAGATTCTATGGAGAGTTCTAGGTTTCTGCATCCGGTTGAATCTTGAATATCAGAGCTGTTTTTGATCACAAAAATTTACCTGCATGTACACTGTTGGTGCATTCCGGAAAAACAGTATTTCTAGTAATATTTTATAAATGGATCATGATCGTGATTCACTAGAGGAGTACTCAGTTTATAGCAGTGTGTTCACAGGCTCCTGAAATAGTGGAGTGGCAAGTGCTCTTCGTGGAACTCCATGCAATATCAAAATAAGTACCAAAGTGTATGTCAGATTAAATAGCACTGTGTACTAGATATTGTGGCAAGAGCTCAGACTTAGGAGCCTGAGTTTGAATCCAGGTCTGCCCAGTAGTAATAGCTCTGTGGTCTTGGATAAGGTACTTTAATTTCCCTAAACCTGGATTTCCTCATTGGAAATATAAGAAAATAGTATACTGGCTATTGTCATCATTATCATCACAAGAGCTAATATTTATTCAGTGTTTAATAGCTGCCAGGTACCATTTAAAGTTCCTTACTTGGATCATCTCATTTAATCCTTAAAACAACGCTGTGCAAGGAACTATTCTCAGCTTCATTTTGTAAATGAGAAACCGGAGGCACAGAATTTAAGGGACTTGCCCCAGGACACACAACTGGCAGGTAGAGATGGAACTTTAAAGCAAGGCACTCTGAGTCCCTCTGTATCAGAGTAGTGTATGTTAAGTGCTTATCAAAGTCGTTGGCACCCTCAGGATACAGGAATGATTTTTAGTATAACTGAGTGTATTAATTAGTTGCGGTTCTCCAGAGAAATAGATCAATAGGATATGTATATGTAGAGAAAGAGATTTACTTTTTTTTAAATTGGTTCACATGATTGTGGATGCTTGGTGAGTCCAAAATCTGATGGAGGATGCTGGCAGGCTGGAGACTCAGGAAAGAGAATTTGAATCCAAAGGCATTGTGCTGGAGAAGTAGGAAGAGCTGATATTGCAGATGAAGTCTGAGGGCATCTGCTGGAGGAGTCCCTCTTGCTCAGGGGCTCACAGCCTTTGGTTCTCTTCAGGCCTTCACCTGATTGGCTGTGGTCCACCCACATTATGGAGGGCAATCTGCTTTATTCAAAAAGTCCACCAATTTAAATGTAAAGCTCATCCAAAAACACCCTTACAGAAACATCCAGAACAATGTTTGATCAAATATCTGGCATCATGGCCCAGCCAAGTTGACACATAAAATTTACCATCACACTGAACAACAGCAGCCATCAAAAGTTTAAGAAGAAATGTATAGGGAAAAAATCTTAAAACTGAAAACATTATATCCATTATCCTAATTTCGTCAGGGAATCGGGAAGAGGTTACCAATATTCTATGATAGTGACAGAATTTCTTGACCTAGCTTATGGAACATGGGTCTCTGGTGTTCAGTATCTTGCAATATTAGAGTTGGAAAGAATCTACAATTTCCTCTACAATAAGTCCCCTACATACGAACCTTCAAGTTGCAAACTTTAAAAGATTCGAACGTGTGTTCGCATGTCCAGTCATGTAAGTTCATGTGTCTGGCGTACATTGTCACATGTGTGCATCCTCTACAAGTGTTTGTGCTTTTGTGAACTTTACTGTACAGTACTGTATAGAGTGCAGTATCTTTATTTCAAGCCCAGGATGTCCAGAAGCAAGCGTAAAAGCAGCGGTGATATAGCTGGTACAGAACTACCCAGACATCACTGGATCGTTTTTTTAAGAGGGTAGATAGAATTGAATCCAGCAAGGAACCAGAACCTGTGCCATCAGTGGCAGGAGTGAGTGAAATTGCACCTTGCCCTCCATGTCCTATTGCTGAAGATCCTTCAGCTCTACCATCTCCCACCTCCTCTCCCTCCTCCAGTCAGTAACTCTTCTTGCCTGTTCACTCAGTGTCAGCCCCTGTATGCCAGCTGTTATACTGTACTACTGTACTTTTCAAGGTATTGTACTGTAAGATTAAAAATGTTTTCTTGGGCTTCCCTGGTGGCGCAGTGGTTGAGAGTCCGCCTGCCGATGCAGGGGACACGGGTTTGTGCCCTGGTCCGTGAAGATCCCAGATGCCGCGGAGTGGCTGGGCCCGTGAGCCATGGCCGCTGAGCCTGAGCGTCCGGAGCCTGTGCTCCACAACGGGAGAGGCCACAACAGTGAGAGGCCCGCGTACCGCAAAAAAAAAAAAAATGTTTTCTTTATTTTTTGTGTTTGTTTTTCATGTATTATTTGTGTGAAAAGTATTATAAACCTATTACAGTGCAGTACTGTATAGCTGATTGTGTTCGTTGGGCACCTAGGCTAACTTTGTTGGACTTAGGAACAAATTGGATTTCCAAACGCACTCTCGGCATGGAACTTGTTTGTATACAGGGGACTTCCTATATTTCAGCTTCCCTCTCAAGATATTAACACTGTCCGTGGTATGTCAGAAAGACAGCACTTGAATACCTCTAGGAGCAGGCTGCTCATGACCATGTAAAGCAGCCCCGACCACTTTTGGAAAACTTTAATGGTGGAAAATTTTTCCTTATAGTGAACAAAAAATATCTGCCTATAGTACCTTCCCTTGTCTTGCAAAAGTCCTTAGAGTGCATCTGTACTTTTTGCTGTATGAATCTTCTTCAGATATCTGAGGATGACAGTCACACTTCCTGGCATGGGACGTGCATTCTTCTGTAGAGAGCTGTGCTCTTGGTACAGGCGTGGCCCTCCTAGTGCGCCTCTTCTAAATAGGAATTTTGGTTTTTTGTTAGAGCAGTATATTTTAAGTTTTTAATTCTTTAGAGTGAGTCAGTATATCAGATTTTTGAGAATTCAGGTGGTGATAGTAGTGAGGATGTTGAAGCGGAGGAAGGGGAAAAGATATTTACACTGACTGCCTTCTGTAGGTACATGTTTGTGTGTGTGTATATACATATATATGTTGTTTTGCATAGTAATTAAGCTAGTCCTTCCTGTTATCCTATAAGGTAGATCTTGTTACCTGTACTTTTTATTTTTTTAATTATTTTATATATTTTTTTGCGGTACACGGCCTCTCACTGTTGTGGCCTCTCTCGTTGCGGAGCACAGGCTCTGGACGCGCAGGCTCAGCAGCCATGGCTCACGGGCCCAGCAGCTCCGCGGCATGTGGGATCCTCCCGGGCCGGGGCACGAACCCACGTCCCCTGCATCGGCAGGCGGACTCTCAACCACTGCGCCACCAGGGAAGCCCACCTGTAGTTTTTAGATAAGGAAGACTGAGATGAGTCTAGTGATTTGATGAAGCCATCCCCTAGTGGAGGGACCAGGATTTGAAACCTTTTGGTGTGTCTTCAGAACTGATGCTTTTATGTCAGGCTGAGAATTGGGCATGGCTGTGGTAAAAGTGATTGATGAATGCAGAAGAGTTTTGTCTTTCGTACATCTTGATTTTCCATTAGACCCTCTCTCTTTCTGTGGGTAGCTAGAATAAGGAAATTGCTTCTGTGTTCATTACGTTTTTTATTTTACCTCTGACAGTTACTTGCTGGACAGAAGAAAAGCTCCCCCTTCTGGACATTTGAATACTATCAAACATTCTTTGATGTAGACACTTACCAGGTTTGTAAACCAGATTTACCTTTCTTTTGTCGTATAATGCAGACTTGTTCCTTCTATGGTTAAACAATCGAGTAACGTGAAAGGTTTTGTATACTGGATATGGTCTTCAAAAGTAAAAGGTCAATTAGCATTTGAAAGTACTAAATGAAATAATAAAAAAACTACTAAATAAATAATAAAAGCTCTAATCACTGAGTTTCAGTTTTGCAGTGCAAACTTATTAAACTTTAAGAAAAAAAATCTTCAGTAGACTTAACTGCTGTGCTCTTTTGCAGGTCTTTGACAGAATAAAGGGGTCTCTTTTGCCAATACCAGGAAAAAACTTTGTGAGGTTGTATATCCGCAGCAACCCAGATCTCTATGGTATGTGTAGTGCTGTTTTGATTCTTTTCCATGTCCCAGCTAAGCCCAGGTGAGTGTGCGGGTTGCCTGGAAAGTCGGAGAAGCGCACTGTTGGTGGGGCACGTGGTGTTTTATTTGACTCTTCTGAGCTTTGGTAGCAACTGTTGCAAAGAATTTGGAGAAAATGCAATTGTATGTTCTATTAATGCGCTGATGACAAGTAATAGTATGTCCTTTGAAAGTCTTCAAATGACATTACAAATTCAAGACAGATTAAGTCACTTGTGTAAGAGGAGATTGTTGATTTTAATTTTAGAGGATTTCGTGGTGGGGGTGAATGTGGAGGAGCTTCTCTCATGCTTATTCATGATGTGCTGAGTTCCATCTCTGCACAGGCTGGCTTCCCCTTGAAAGTCTGTAAGAGGATGGGCCAGGGGATAATGTCATTCCGACCTCCCTGCTATCCGAGAAGGGATCAGAGGTCCATCCAGTGATCCTGAAGGAAAGGGTTCCAATAACGGTGGCCCGTGTTTGAGGGGAGAAGAGAGCCGGCGGCTCTGAGTGCTTCTGTTTGCAGGTGCTGTACGAAAGACTTGGTGCACACGGGCACACTTAATTCTTGCATCAACCTTTGGGTAGGTATTATTATCCCCGTTTTTCAAAAGAGGAAGCTGGTGCTCAGTGGGGTTCAGTAATATATATGCTCAATCCTAAACATTAAGTTTTAGAGTGATTATACTTGTTGATTATAAGAGGAAAAGGAATTCAGGAGAATCTATTGTGTGCCAATCACTACATACACTCTTTAATCCTTTTCAACAAGGCTATGTATTAAGTACTCTTATCCCTGTTTTCCATGTGAGAAAACTAAAACTGGGATTTGAAACATCATGGATGAACTTGGAGGGTGTTAATGCTTAGTGAGATATGTCAGACAGAGAAAGACAAATGCTATATGGTATCACTTATATGTGGAATCTAAACACTAAAACAAACTAGTGAATCTAACAAAAAAGATACAGACTCACAGATATAGAGAACAAACTAGTAGTCACCAGTGGGTAGAGGGAAGGGAGGAGGGTCAAGATAAGGGCTAGGGGATTAAGAGGTACAAACTAGTTAAGTATAAAATAAATAAGCTATAAGGATATACTATGCAGCACAGGGAATATAGCAAATATTTTATAATAACTATAAATGGAATGTAACCTTTAAAACTTGTGACTCACTGTGTTGTACACTTGAAACTTATGTAATATTGTAAATCAACTATACATCAGTTAAAAAGTAAAAGTAGGGCATTCCCTGGTGGTCCAGTGGTTAGGACTCTGAGCTTCCATTGCAGGGGCCACGGGTTCAGTTCCTGGAACTAAGATCCCGCAAGTTGCACAGCGTGGCCCAAAAAAAAAAAAAAAAAAAAGTAGAACTAGCTCCTAGTTCAGTTTTATGTAAAAGCCCCCATTTATTCTATTAGACCGGTGTTTTTAAGCTACAGAACCTTTTCATCAAATGGCACGGATGTCCAATATTTAAAACCAGTCAAAGTGGAGCAGCTCTGATGGAGGTTGAGGAAAGTCTCCCTTCCACTCAGCTTCCTCCCTCAGGGACAGACACAGAAGTTCCATCCAGATGTCCATGGAATTGCTGGAGCTCCAGTGAGCATAGTGTGAAAACCGTTGCCTTGGCCCAGGCCTCTCAGCTAAAGGTTGCCAAGGTGGCATTTCTTTTTAGCTCTCATTCATCCTTACTTCTAGCCTGAGAACTTCTTGAGAAGCAGACTCCGTGTCTGAGGAATCCACGTCGTCAGCACCTGGCAGAGGGCGTGGCACAGAGTAGGTACTCAAGCAGTTTTTGAGCACCTTATTTTGTGCTAGAGACTGAGGATTCAAAGATAAAGTCATGATCTCCATCCCCAAGGAGAAAGAAGAGAGGGACCCAGCGTTTGTTGAGCACCTAACAGGTGCCACGCATGGAGTTCAGCACTCTTTTACTGTGTTACACTGTTTTATTTCCCATGCTCCAAGGTAGCCTTATCTTACAAAAGAGAAAAATTGAGGTTCGGGGAGGACAGCCTGCCCATAGTCATAGAGTTAGCAACAACAACAACAACAATAATAATAGCAAACACACATAGAAGGCTTGATATATGCCAGACACTGTTATTAGGGAACAACCTGTATTAACTCATGTAATCCTCATAATAACCCCAACTTTATGAGGTAGGTACTATTATTATCCCCATTGTATAGATGAGGACACTGTGTGGCACAGAAGTCTAGCAACTGGCCTAAGATCACACAGCTAGTAAGTGGCGGAGGATTCAAATCAGTACTGTAGCTCATAATCCATATTCTTCATCACTGTGTTTGGCTGTCTCTCGTGACAAGGCCAGGATACGAACCCAAAGCATCCTTCTTCCCACAACACTACTAATCTCACGAGCCCATAGACATGGTTAAAAAAAGAAGGTACAATATCGGTAAAGTGTTTTCTAGCAGAGAGGGCTGGGCCTCGTGGGGTGGGTTGGAAGAAAGTGGTCAGGAACAAGATGACAGAAGAGCCAGTCTGCAGAATCTGAGGGAAAGACTGATGAATTTGACTACATTTAAACTAAAATATAAAATTTCTGGGCTTCCTGGTAGTGCAGTGGTTAAGAATCTGCCTGCCGATGCAAGGGACATGGGTTCGAGCCCTGGCCCGGGAAGATCCCACATGCCGCGGAGCAGCTAAGCCCGTGCGCCACAGCTACTGAGCCTGAGCTCTAGAGCCCGCAAGCCACAACTACTGAGCCCACCTGCCACAACTACTGAAGCCTGCACGCCTAGAGCCCGTGCTCCCAACAAGAGAAGCCACCGCAATGAGAAGCCTGCGCACCACATCGAAGAGTAGCCCCCGCTCACCGCAACTAGAGAAAGCCCATGCACAGCAACGAAGATCTAACACAGCCAAAAACATAAATAAAAATTTCTACACCACAAAATAAACCATAAGCAAGGTAAAAAATAAACCACAGACCAGAGATAATATTTCAATGCACATAACCCACAAAGGATGCAAAGCAAGTGTACATGTAGGCTACCTACCAATTATGAGAATAAAACCAAGTATAAGTTCTGGGGGAAAATGAGCAATTCACAGAAAAGGAAACCCAAATGGCCAATAAATATAGGAAAAGATAGTTATCCCTACCTGAAATAAAAAACAGGATATTATTTATGTCCATTATTTTAGGAAGCATACAGATTGGCTTGTCTTCATTCATTCATTCAATTAATTCAACAAACACAGAACACTTACTCTTCTAGGCACTGGAGGTACAGTAGTAAATAACACACAAAAATCCCTGCCCTGAGGGAGTTTATAATCTAAGTTTAACAATAGACAAAGAAAATAGGTAAAATATCAATACATAGTGTGCTAGTGATAAATGCTAAGGTGAACATTTAAAAGCAGAGAAGAAAGACAGTAAATGTTTGTGTAGGTGGGTGGATTTGAAATTTAAAAACTTTTTAAATTTATTGAGTAAATGCCTGAAGGAATTGGGAGCAATACATATAGGTATCTCAGGGAAGAGCATTTGAAACAGAGAGCTCAGCACGTGCAAAGGCCCAGGGGCAGGAACTTGCCTCATGTGCTCAAAGAATAGTGAAGAGTCTAGTGTGACTGGGCCAAAGTGAACAAGGGTGTCTAGTGGCTGAGGTCAGAGGGACAGTGTGGAGGGACCCATCATGTAGGGTCTTGTAAGCAAGTGAAGACTTTGGCTTTTGCTTGAGTGAGATGCCATCGAAGGGTCTGAACAGAGGAATGACCTACTCTAAGTCAGCTTTTCATAAACATTGATACCAACTATTGCCAAGAATGTGGAGCAAGGGGAACTTTTGTATAATGTGGGTGGGTATGTAACTGGTGCCACAAATTGGAGCAGTTTGAAGATGCTCATACCCTACAACTTAGCAGCTCTACTCCTAGATAAATAGTCTTAGAGAAACTCACATATATACAAGAAGGCATGTAGAAGAATATTATTATCCATTACCTCAGCATTGCTTGTAATAGCAAATATTTAGAAATGACCAAAATATTCATCAGCAGGAGCATGGATCAGTAAATTATGGTGTGTTCATATACGGAATTTTGTAGGTTTTAGAAATGAATGTGATCTATAAGCATCAACATGGATACATCTCAGAACGATAGTCAGTTAAAAAAAAAAGCATGTTGTAGAAGGATATAAGTAGTATGACAGCATTAGAAAGATTTGAAAAAGAGGCATGATGGGTATACCACTTTGTTTTATCATTTTGGGGCTTTTCTGTATGTTAGAAATATTTTATAACATAAAATGCACAATAAAAACTAAATTAATGCTCCCTCCCACCCCACCCCATAATTAGAGTAGGAATTTGGCAGGAACGAGGAAGAAAGAAGACAGAATGAAGCATTGTGGCAGGCCTGGTGGTTGTGTTTCTCTAGAGGCCAAGCAGGTGGTTGTGTTTCTCTAGAGGCCAAGCTTCCTGTGTGCCTGAGTGCACCAGAGGCAGCAACTGTGTCTGTCACACATCACTGTGTCCCCAGCACCAGCCCAGGGCCCAGAGGATAGTAGGTATTTAGTAAATAATGGCTGACAGGATCCGATAGTCTCTGCTTTCTAGTTACGGGTACTATAATATTTTGACCACTTGTGGTCGCATGCTTTGATGGTCTCAGCCCATCAACAGCACGTCAGTTTTGTTCATTTGTTCAATAAAGCTTTTGGGGATTTTTAAATTATTGTTGTCGGTTGTAGGGTTTTTTTTTTGTTGTTGTTGTTAAATATTTTATGTGTTAGTCACTCAGAATAATACAGTGAACAGGATCTAATCCTTGGCTATATCAGGGCGCCTGCAGGCTAGTGAGTAAATGGCACTCCTTGGGAAGCTGATGTTGGTGGCTCTTCGGAGCCTCCCAGTCAAGTGCTTGCGCTCCCTTTCCCATCTTAAGGAAGCAACTTGACTTCGAAAAGCGCTCATGCATTTCTGCTAGTCATCTCTCCCAACACAATAATTTTCTTAATTTAATATGTCCAGGTGCCTGCAGTTATCCCCAAAGATATTGCAGAATATTAGTGAAATTGAAAAATGAAATTCATAAAATTTATTAAAATCTCTAAATTTAAAAATTGTATTTGTTCTAATAGTCCTTTTTCTAGATGGGGAGAAACAAGGATGGTGTTCGTGAAATCAAGCGAAATAATGAAAGGGATTTACAAAGCATGGTGCAGTCATCCACTTAGCGGAATTTTTTATAATCACTAAAAAAGAATTAGCTGATTTTTATGAATAGCTATAGTAGAATCTCCAGAACATAATAAGGTGGAAATACATATGCTTGTTAGCGTTTGTATAAAGCGCGTGCACACACACACACACACAAATATGCATTTGCTTATATGTGTATAGGAATCTCTGGCAGGATTCACCAGAAACTGGTTACAGTGGTGAGCTCTGTGGAAGCAAAATGCATAGCTAGGGAACAGAGAGGAAAGGAATTTTACTTTTCTCTGTATTCTCTTTTTGTGCCTTTTGAACTATGTGCATGTATTACTTTTTGATTAAAAAAAAAAGAAAAAAAATAAAGACACACGTACACATACACGGTGATTTGTTAGATTAAATGAACCCTTTCCTAAAGTGTTCTGCTTGCCCTGCTCTTCCATTTAGACAACAAAGGACCTATCTGATTTAAAATATTTTTCTCTGGCATTAACATTTGGTACTTATGTAAAGGAAGTAACCTTTGCTTCCTGTATCCTGGTGGTGAAGGTTTAACAAAATGTCCATAAATTTTTTTTGATGATCCTCCAATACAAGAAACTATAAGCAAATCAGTGTCTTTATTCATGGAAGGTGTTTTGGTCTGTGCATTTCAATCCCCCTTGTCTTTAAGGCAGCTAATTACTGAGTTGCATGTTTGACCTTTTAAAAAAGAAAATCCCCACTAAACGAGTACTGATTCCATCTAAAATTCATTTTCCCTTCCCTTTAGATTCCATCTAAAATTCATATTCACCTCACATGAATAGGGTGAGGGAGATAAGAAATTATTTTGTGAGAGCCTAAAAGCTGGTTCTTCATTTTCTTGTCTGAATTTTCTGGTTTGCTTTGCAGGCCCCTTTTGGATATGTGCCACGTTGGTCTTCGCCATAGCAATTAGTGGGAATCTTTCCAACTTCTTAATCCATCTGGGAAGGAAGACATACCATTATGTGCCCGAATTCCGAAAAGGTTGGTGAATAGCTTGACTCATTTGGAATGCTGTTAGTTGGTAACCGTGAGTTCTTTCTACCCACTGAGCTCTTAGACCCCTGTCTGTAGGTCCTGCAGCCCTTTTTTTCTGTCTTTAAGGGCCCAAAATTAATCATCCGTCTATATAAATCCACATAGTCTTTTTATTTTCTATTGTGGTAAAATATATATAACCTACAATGTACCATTTTAACCATTTTTAAGTGTATGGTTCAGTGGCATTAAGTATATTCAATATTGTGAATCCATATACTCTTTTGGAATACTGGAAAGCAAAGGCCCCATAGCAATCGGAATTTATCCAAAGAAAAATGTACAAAATAAGTAAAAAGCAGTGTGCGTGAAAGTCTCCACTGTAGCATTATTTGTATTATCCAAATGTTGGAAACAATAGGGGCATTGTTATTTAAGGCATGATGACTCAGCTAGCTGGGTCTGTAGCCATTAATTATGAAGCACTTAGAGCAACATGGAAAACTCATAATCCACACTTAGGCCGGGGGCTTCCCTGGTGGCACAGTGGTTGAGAGTCCGCCTGCCGATGCAGGGGACACGGGTTCGTGCCCCGGTCTGGGAAGATCCCACATGCCGCGGAGCGGCTGGGCCTGTGAGCCATGGCCGCTGAGCCTGCATGTCCGGAGCCTGTGCTCCGCAACGGGAGAGACCACAACAGTGAGAGGCCCGCGTACCACACACAAAATAAAAAAACAAACTTAGGCCAGTTCTGTTAGCAGCTTTGTTAAAGAGAAGTTTACAAATGGTCAGGGCCCAGGAGGGAGAATGCAGAAGTGAACGTGTCCTAGTGATGGGCTTGTGGATGACGTGCTTAGTTTAAAACATCCTTTCTTGTGGCAGTATTGGATAGCTGGGGGAAAAAAACCAAACAGCTTTGAGGGATTTGTAGATGTCAGCCACCCCAAGTTGGAGGTGTTTGGCTCTGCAGGAGATTGGCCTGTGCCACTTTCTCCATTCTCTCCTTCCCTCCCTCCGTCCCTTCTGGCCTGCTCTCCTGTTGAAAGGCTGTATAAGAGCATGGGCTCGGGAACCAGGCCATCGGCTTCAGGCTCCAGCTCCACCATTCACTAGCTTCTACCTTGCTGGGCAAATGATTTCATCTCTCTTGGCCTCAGATTCCTTATCAGTGAAATGGGAATAAGAATACCTATATTATAGCGCTATTGTAAGAATAAAGAAGTGATGTATGTAAAGAGGTTAGAATAGTGCCTTGTACAAAAAGAGTTCAGTAAAATTAACTATTGCTATATATGTATGTACACATATCTGTGTGTCTGTAGAGAAATGTATTTACCTGTGTGTATGTCCATGTAGCCTTCTTTTCGTCCCCTCTACCCTCCATGCCCATTTTCCCTTCTTCTCTCCTCCATTATGGAGTCAGACCTGGATTCAGTCCCAACTCCATTTGTCAAGTAACCTGGGTTTAAGTTTAACTGAATAAATGTTATCCATGAACTATCAATATGCCTTCAAGTAGCTCAGTGGTTAAGTAAAGAAAAACAGGTAAATGGATATTGCTGTAACAAATGGTATGTGTTAATTTCTATATCAGAAGTCTGTATAGGTATATTGACAGAGAAGAGGAGTGAATCACCCTGCCTGAGGGTGCGGAAGCTGTGGGGGGAGCGGGGAGGGCAGGGGTCAGGGGTCCTTGTCTGTTCTTATCCTGTTTAGCTGGGCATCCCAGTGGGAGTCATGGGATGTATGTGCCAGTAAGATAGTCATTGACTCGATCAATAAATATTTTTCCATTTTATGTAAAGATTATAAGTCACACATCCAAGGTCATGTCCCGCTTCTACCACTTATTAATTATTTGACCCCCAAACCACTTAGCTCTCTGATCCTGTTTCCTCATCTCTAAATAAAGATATAGATTATATGAAATAATGTGTTTATATACAAGTTAACAATATAAAAAGCTTATTCTTGATTGGGCATTTATTATTTATCAATCAGTGTTCTAAATATACGTGTTTTTACTCATTGAATTCTCCTAATAATCTTATAAGGTGGTGTACTATTATTATTCCCATTTTACAGATGAGAGGTAGGAAGGTTAAGTAACTCACCACCCAGGTCTACTCAGCTGTAAGTGGCAGAGCTAGGATGAGAGTCTGCATATACAGTCTGTAGCTCTGACTGTTGAACAACATTACCTCTCAGTAAAGCACTCAGTGTAATGCCTGACACCCAGTGGACAGCTGTAGTCACTGTAGCAATTCCCTTCCCCTCCCGTTAGTTATTCAAGAAAAAGGCAGTATATCAGCAGAATTACATTTGGCTTAATGCTGGAGTTCCCCGTGTGAAAAAAACTGCTCTGGGAGCTGAAAATGTTTTAGACAATCACATATCTTACCCAGAGTCTGACTGTAGTTGCTAGGACTGCCTTTGTTCTTGCCAAGAGCGTTCAGTGGATTACCTGGTGACTTTCATCTGGGAAGGGCTGGTGTTGCGGACTGAGCCGTTCACTCCGGAAGAGGGAGGATGAATCCTCTAGGGCGTGCTGCTAGAGGAGGGGGAGGGAGGGACAGTAAGTAATACACTGAGCATTGCTCCTCTGAGGAGCCGCTAAGTAGCATTTCCACCACAGAGACCGAATTATTTAAAGAAGAAAGTGGAACTGGAGACTATTCCAAGCAATTCATCGGTGAGCTGGAACTCCCTATTTCAGAGGCAGAAGGAACTCTAAGTAGCACGTAAAACAAGTTAATCTGAACCCAGGTCATTTTCGTAAATTTGCTAAAGAAATCAGTGTCAGCTCTTGTTATATTAGGAAGGAAGATGTGTTCTTCCAAGGGGATAGTTGACTTGTATTTGATTGAAATGTTCTGTGTATTTAAACACTTGCAGTGTGGCCCTCGGAAGTATTTCAGTTGCATAATTCAGTTGTTTAATACTATTAGTTGTTAGTAATTAAGTGAATTATAGAAACCATAGGAAAGACTACTGGTCATCACCACAAACACAAATGCTAAAGGGGCATGGATTCAGCACATTTATAGAGCACCTACTGCTTGTTGGGTACTGTGCCAGGCTCAGGGGTTGAGACCAGTAAGACACGATCCCCTGATCCAGTGAGGCAGGTGGACACTCCTGCAGGAAGGAAGTCCAGCAGGTACCAGAAGTGCCGTGACAGTGCATTAAAGGCGTGGTGCAATTAAAACTTGTGTCCTCTCACCCTCAGTGTCCATCGCAGCCACAATCATCTATGCCTATGCCTGGCTGGTTCCTCTTGCACTCTGGGGTTTCCTTGTGTGGAGAAACAGTAAAGTTATGAACATCGTTTCCTATTCATTTTTGGAGATTGTGTGCGTCTACGGATATTCACTCTTCATTTATATCCCCACAGCGGTAAGTACCACACTGATTCTGAGTGAGGCCCTGTTCTTAGTGGAAAATTCAACCAGCATCACTGATGTGCATCTGAAAAATACCCCTTGCATTTAGAAGTTTAGTGGGAATGGAGGCCAGGGAGCCAAGTGCTTTCCCTGGATCTTGAGCCCTTTGTTAGGAAAGTGCTCCCCTCAGTCTGCACGCTGGTGGCGTTTCTCTGGGCTGTTCTGGGAAACCCGAGTGGCAGTGAAGGCCCAGCTGCTGACAGGCTCCTAGGCCTTTATGAACATGTGTGCCTGGAACGAACAAATGCCTCGCTGAATGCCTCCCCCAAGCCCTCCCCGCCCTCCTTTTCTTTCAGATACTGTGGATCATCCCCCAGAAAGTGGTCCGCTGGATTCTAGTTATGATTGCCCTGGGCATCTCAGGCTCTGTCTTGGCAATGACATTTTGGCCAGCAGTTCGTGAGGACAACCGACGCATCGCATTGGCCACAATTGTGACGATTGTGTTGCTTCACATGCTGCTTTCTGTGGGCTGCCTGGTATGGTCTCATTCCGATGCTCTTCCGGTGCGCTTTCGATGCAAATGCTAAGACCTCAAACTGTTAGGCACCACGGTTCTTTAAAAATTGGCTCCATGAAATAAATATCGTTTTAAATAGACTGTCCTAGATGAGAAATAATAGTCATGAGAATTTGATTATAATCTCTGACTTCACCTAACTTCTGAAGTTTGGTTGAGATTTGGTGTCTGGCCAGAGGAAGTAGGGGTGGATGAGTGTCTACATATAGAGCTGGGGAGCGGAGGGTCCGGGGGGCGGGGGTTCCACCTCTGGATGCTTTTACTGGTTTTCTGCACAGACTCAGAAAGAGTTTTGAAATTCAGCATTTCACAGGTAGAAAGCTCGAGAATGAAGTCAAAATAGGAAAAAGTTATCTTTAAGATGAACAACATGTAAAACAATGTTTGAATTAATGTGTTTAGGTATCTTTTTAGGGAAACCATGTGCTTTTGAGTCAGGCCCAGATTGAAGACCAGCTGTGTCACTCACTGGCTGTATGAGCTTGGGCAGGGAACCTAACTTCTCTGAATCTGAATTTCTTAATCTGCAACGTGGGTATAATAGTTCTTGTCACAGAGGGTTGTTCTGAGGATAAAATAAAATAATACATATAAAGCACTTAACATGGAATTTGTCCCATAAATACCCATAAATTAGATCCCTTTCCTTTGATCCTAAGGAGACATGTTCTTTGTAATTTCTGTACACATTGTGTGTAAAACTTGCTGCCCATGGCCTTAACAAGGACTGGTATAGGTTTTTTAAAAAATCCAAATCCAAGAATGTTAAGGTCATGGCTGCCCACAGGAAGATGTTCACATAGCACATGGCCAGACCCTTGGTCAGGCTTTGCAGTTACAGGAGTAAAGATTTCTTTGGCACTGTTTGATCTTGAATACTTTCTGTAGACAACCATGGTCTCATTAAGTGCTTGAATAAGATCCCAATACTTTATCATTGAACAAGTCTCATAAAAAGTGCCGAGTTCTTGGTTGACATGCATTTTACCTATGCCTAAACTTTAACCCCTTGAGACAGCAGAGTGACACTATTAATGTCTGGCACTTGGCATCTCTGGGCTGATGCCTAGAAATGCTGCTGTGACCTTCCTGTGACCCTCCTGTCTGCTGAGGAAGAATGTGCTTTGCACTGTGACTAACTCTCTCATTGTAATGCCTCTCACTGGTGTCTTCCCATCTCTCTTTTGAATTTTGAGTGTGTGTGTGTGTGTGTGTGTGTGTGTGTGTGTGTGTGTGTGTGT
>NW_020837953.1:7989656-8052353 GCF_003676395.1 Aethalodelphis obliquidens
GTGTGTGTGTGTGTGTGTGTGTGTGTGTGTGTGTGTGTGTGTGTGTTATGTACCTTGTTAAGAAGTTGGTGAGGGGAAGGAGGCAGGAGAAAGGCATTGCCGTGTTCTGTTGTGTAAAGAGTAGAGAGGCGCAAGGCAGATGGGGCTATGGAGCAGGGAGGTGGTGTTGTTATTAACACGTTTAATTTGGTACCTGTGGCCAGGATCTTTTACCTCCTATGCCTACTCTTCCCTTTTGGGGTAAACGACACTGAAGTTAGGGTTTACCTGCCCATCTTGCTACTCAGGAACTTTCTAAAAGAGAGCATCATACTGAAGTAGAAAGAGCACTCAATGCTGCTTAGCATTGAGAGCCTAGGCTCTCAGAACTCAGAACCTGGGTTTCCTCATCTGTCAGGGAGATTCATATTTCATGGGCTTTTGTGAGACTCAGTGAAAATGGCTGTGAAAGCGCTTCATATGCTGTGATAGTTCCTTCAGATGTAAAGAAGTTATTAAACGAGCCCTGTGTCATCAGAAACTTCCAGGGCCACTCTGCTGCCTGTTCCTCCGAGTGCCCCAGTAGGTGCGGTCCCAGGCCACAACTCTAGGGACAGTGCCCTTTCATTGGTGCCCCTCCCTGGCATCTTCCCATCTCTCTCCTGAACTTCTTACACACGCACACACGGTTGAGAAGTTGGAGGAGAGAAGGAGGCAGGAGAAAAGACATTGCCCTGTTCAGTTTTAAGAGACTCAGGGGAGCGGGGCAGATTGGATGGTGGAGCAGGTAGCTAATTGCAGGTGTAGGACCGCTTCTTGGACGGGAGGCACAGTTTTCTTTCCTCGAGGAAGGGAACCATTTGTTTAGCCAGGGGCCCACTGGGTCTGGGGTTTTGTTGTCTCAACTCCATCACTACCTGCTTTTTTGCTTATTAGTTCACCCCTCTGGACCCCCACCTCCTCCCTTAGAAAAAGAAGTAAAAGATGTTACCACAAGGATGAATGATATGTACAATTACTATCACTGCAAAGGCAGGGAGAGGAAATGACAGGGGAGTTACTTGAGCTGAGGGGCACTGGCTGAACCAGACAGCTTGGCCTTCTCACTGTCCCCTGGGGAACACGAATTGGTGTTTTCACCTTAGTGCAGTGAAGCATATGACAGCCCAGCACCTGCTGTGGGTCCCTCGGTGCTTGTACTTGTACACGATCTCTAAGTTGGTCCTGGAACACACCTGGCAGGGAGACTAAGGAGGCACTAGAGGTTGCATCCTTGGCTGGTATGTTTGGAGATGCACAAACCTATGTTTGAGGTGGTACTGCTCCGAGTAGAGGGTCTGTGCCCTAGTGTTTGTGGAATTAATTATTTTTATTTTCGTGGATTATTTTTTCCAGTCCTTTCATTTAACAGATAAGACTTGTGCAAAGTCATAGTGCGAGTTCCTAGCAGAGCCAGGTTTAGAAGCTGGGCTTCCTGGCTTATTCCATCTGGTGAGGGTTTCCTCCAGGAACCTGGAAGACAGTCGTTGTTCTTGCGTCCTGGGGGCGTCTTGGCTCAGTGCACACGCAAGATAACTGGAGGGGCCCAACGCTAGTAGCACGGCCCCTGCCCCTGCTCGGGTTAGGGACCATTCTTCTCCTTCCTCGGAAAACAGCTGCTGGAAGGGGCCTTGGGGAGGAAGGCTTTTAAAACTACTAGAATTGCCCAGGGGATGTGGCAAACTAGAGGGAGTCTGCAGCTAGGAACTTTTTGAAATGGATTATTGAAGACTTAACTCGAAATAGGAATTATGTTGGGGGAAACTCCAGCGTGTTGTGTTGGCGCCCCCTTCTGGCTGATAGAGAGCAGAGCTGGTGAGATGGCTCTTGACTTGGTGGCTTTTTTTCTTTTTTACCTTCCTGAGGCCCCGGCTCCAGGGGCGAGTCATGCGCAGGCAGTGGTCCCTGATTTACTAACGGGTTCACCTGTCCTTCGAACAACCCGAGTTCAGGGCTAGTGAGATTGGTATTTTCCCGGGCTCACGTTAGGCTTCTCAGACCCCGAAACAGGTGGGAAGATCCTCCCTGATGATTTTCCGTTTTCCACCTCCTTCTGATTTTTGATAGTTAAATTGTAGATGGTGAGTGGAAGCCCTTATCAAACCTTTCATTTCCAAGTTGAAGAATTAAGAGGTGAAGCCTGCCTAGCACTTTCTTTGAAAGGTCTTTACGGGGAGCCGACTGGTTTGGCAGCAGTCTACCTTGGTTCAGTTCATTAAGTATTGATTGTTGACACGGTGTGCCCGGCCCTGTGTGAGGGGCTGGTGACGCAGAGGCAAGAAGGACACAGTCTTTGGAGGAGAGATTGTGGTGATTAAGCTTGAGCTTTGCAGTCGGAAAGACCAAGCATTGAGTCCTGGCTGCACCACCTGCTGCCACGTGCACCTAATCGAATGGCAGCTTCTCTGAGCCTCAGTTTCTTCCTCTGTCAGATGAGGGTAGTGATAACAACCTCACCGAGTTGTTATGAAGATTAAGTCATAGGTAGCAAGTGCTTAATAAATGGTAGCAAAGTTTAAAAAGGCAGTCTCAGTCGAGTAAGAGACAGAAACAGAGACAGTTCAGTGATGACCAGTGCAGTGGGGGAGATGCAGGGAGCCCAGAGGTACTGTCAGCGTGGAGTCTAGGACACGCCCCTGGACCATTATTTGTTAACCACCCTCATGGGTCTCCTTTTCCTGCAGGCCTACTTTTTTGATGCACCAGAGATGGACCATCTCCCAACAAGCACAGCTGCTCCAAACCAAACAGCTGCAGCAGCCAAGTCCAGCTAAAGGGGAAAGTGAGCGATCACCGTTTCATCTTCTTGCTATGAGGTACAGTAAAAATGGGCAGGGGCCTCAGTCCTGCTGCCGTTAGCATGAAGCGCTGAGAGGGCCAGGCCCTTCTGTCTGTCTGCATGGTTCAGTGTGGTGTGTGTGCACACGCATGTCCCTGTGTGTGTCCCTCTTGCTGAGGCTTCAGTTGGGAAGTAGACTCATCTGGCTTTATACATTTGGAAAACACGAGCTCTCAGATTCTTCTGTAAGAGGAGTTCCTGCCTTTTGGCCCCAGCATCCCCTCTCCTCTCCTCCCTGTCCCCTTCCCAGCAGCACAGCGTGGATTTGTTCCATTTGATTACAGTCTAGTGGTTTCCTCCAGTTTCTCTGTGACTTCTCAGGCTGGCCTCAGACCCTGAGTGTGACCGCTCTTGAATTACTCATGCAGTTCTCCGAAGCTTACCAGTTCTCACGCCCAGTTTGTTCTTGGGCCTCTTTGATGATTCCACTGTTGGTGGTTAGCTCAGAGGGTCAGAGTACAGGAAAAAGACCCTGTTCCTCCATGACTGGTCTCTCGCCTCCCCGTTCCACCTCCTCTGTGTTCTGAGCCTGCAGCCGTGCTGAGCTGCTTGCCATCTCCAGAACACATCCTACCTTTGCACTTGCTGATCCAGTTGTCTGAAATGTTCCTTCCCTTCCAGCAGTCATCACTTACCTGTGAACCCATTACACCCTATATTATACATCACTTTATTAGTGGTGCTCGAAACACCAGTCACTCACTGTCAGTGTGTCCATCTGCTTATCCATTTGTTCACGCATTTATTCATCCATTTGTCCTCCATGTACTAGGGTGTCTCCCCATAAGAACAAGGAATGGGTATTTCTCTGTTTCTTCATTGCCCACCACATGACGTGGTATATACAGTGGGTGCTCAGTAAATGTTTGTGGAATGAATGAATGAAGCCACACTCTGCACATGATCTCACTGTGGGCCAAAACCTTTACTCTATGTTGTAATCATGGGCTGACCTTTCTGCCCAAGCTGCTATCTCCCAGAGCAACAGGGTGTGGTGCAATGACCAGGGCCTTTAGAGTCAAACAGAATGAAAATCCCTGCCCTACCATGTACTAGCAATGTGCCTGGGGCAAGGGGCTGACTCTCTCTGAGCCTCAGCTAACTTACTATGAAATGAAGATGATACAGTCTACAGGCATACCTCGGAGATATTGTGGGTTCGGTTCCGGACCACCACAGTAAAGTGAGTATTGCAGTAAAGCAAGTCACATGAATGTTCTGGTTTCCTAGTGCATATACAAGTTATATTTACACTATGCTGTAGCCTATTAAGTATGCAACAGTATTATGTCTAGAAAAGCAATGCACATACCTTAATTAGAAAGTATCAATACTTCATTGCTTAAAAAAATGCTAACCATCATCTGAGCCCTCTTTGAGTCCTAGTAGTAGTGACATCAGAGATCACTGATCAGAGATCCCCATCACAAATAGGATAATAATGAAAAAGTTTGAAATATTTCAAGAATTACCAAAATGTGACACAGAGATGAATGCTCTTGGGAAACTGGTGCCAATAGACTCGCTCAGTGTGGAGCTGCCACAAACCTTCAATGTGTAAAAAACAACAATATCTGCAAAGTGCAATAAAGGGAAGAACAATGAAGTGAGGTATGTGTGTGTATTATATTACAAGATTGTAGTGAAAGTAGAGATCGTGTTTATAAAAGCTCCTGGCACATAGTTGGTGCTCAGTAACAGAATCAAGCTGCGGCCCCTCTGAAAGGGGTTAGTCATCTGTGCGGAAACTTGGTGGTTCTTACTCACTTTACCGTCACCCTTTATTTCCTTTTTGTAAAACAAATGGAGATTTTCCCTCTTAGTTGAGGAATTTAGGTTGCCGACCCTGCAAGGTGACAAGATGTGATTGGTCAAACAGAGGCCTCTCCGGTTGCCTTGTTGGTGCGACAGTCATCCTGGCCAATGGCGTGACTGGGAAACCACTGTAAATGTCAGAGCCTGATTTCCCCACTTCCTCTCTTCACATTATAGGTGATGCTAGAATCAAAGAAGGTCAGAGCCCTTGGAGATGGGATGTGCTTCCCTCTTCTTTTTACAATAAGGAAGCTGAGGCCAAGAGAGGACAGTGCCCTGCCCAAGGCCAGGTTTGGTAGCAAACTAACGTGTATATCACATTCTGTGTTACAAAACACTGTCCAGATCACTCTCATTGGCCGCTCTTACCAGCCTTGTTGTCCCCCATTATATGGATGAGGGAAGCTGGTCTTTAGTAAGTCTGAGTTGACTAAGATCACCCCTCTCTTAGAGGCAGAGCTGGGAATCAAACCCAGGTCTTCGGGAACCAATTCCTGAGGTTTTTTCCACTTTCCCACTTTTTGGGCTGATGTTCTTTTTACCACGAAAACTTGTAGGCTCCCCTGCTGACCTTTGGCTCTTTTGGGGGTGGGGAACACCTACTTTGCTGATCTAGAGGTCTCCACACTACTGTGATTGCACAACCTGTCAGTTAAGAATTTGAGGACTGTATTATCTATTTCTGCCTAACAATATTGCCACAAACCTAGCAGCTCAAAAAACACACATTCATTATCTCACTGTCTGTGAGTCAGGAATCCGGGCGTAGCTTTGCTTAGTTCTCTCCTTCTCCTTCTCCTTGCTTAGTACTCTCACAAGGCTGCACTCAAAAGTGTTGCCTGCGCCGGGGGTCTCGGCTGACAACTGGGCTAGGGAAGGATCTTCTTCCGAGCTCACATAGTTCTTGGCAGGATTCGGTTCCTTGTGGCCTGCCAGACCAATGGCCTCCTTGCTGATGGTCAGCTGGAGGCTGCCCTCAGTTCCTTGCCACATAGGCCCCTCCATATGAGGACTTTTACTTCATCAAAGCCACAAATGGAGATAATCAACGGAGACTCTTAGGAAGATGCAAGTTACCGTCTATGTAACGTAATCACAGAAATGACATCCATCACCTTTGCCGTATTCTTTGGATTAGAGGCAAGTCGCAAGTCTTGCCCACACTCCAGGGGACAGGACACATCAGGGCATAAATACCGGATCATTAGAGGCCATTTTTATTTTTTAATTTAATTTAATTTAATTTAAATTTTTAGCTTTATGGAGGATGAACTGACAGAATTGTAAGATATTTAAAGTGCACATTGTGATGATTTGCTGTACATATACATCATGGAGGCCATCTTAGAGTCTCTCTGCCACAAGCACACACCTTCAGTGACACGTTTATAGTTGAAGCATTTACAAAGACTGTTGTCAACCCATATAGTAACTATTAAAGCTTAATTCCTTATTTTTTGATGAAAAATAAATATTATAGAAGTTCTAATATTTTGCTTCCACTGCCTCAGTGGGTTGTTGCTGGAGCCCACTGCCTTAGAATGAGCGCGTGGTAGGGTGTCTGCATTACTGTTGAATTGTCTGCACATTTGTCCAGCTCATCCTGCAAATGGACTCCATTGACTGTTAGCAGAGAAGGCCCCAGAGCAGGATGGATCTTCATCTGAGGTCCATGGGGAAGGGACTCTTATTTCACTTGGACTCCCCGGCCTTGGCCTAATACCCGCCTAGCACAGACAGGGCAAGTGCTTCGTTAATAGCGTGGGTGGAGGTGACTTTGTAAGATTCAGGCAAGAGTCAGGATGTGGGCTTTTACCAGAAGTGCCTTGGCTCACTGAGTCCTGGATCATAATTTACTTCCTCACTCAATGTTTATTTGAGGCCACTTTGTGGCCTCTGTGAGCTGGGCACTGGGGACCTGCAAAATCAGATAGAGTCTGCCTCAAGGCGCCTTGGTCCATGGGTAAAACAGCTCACCAGATAAGGACCAGGCGGTGGGCCAGGCTGTGTGAGAAGTGCATGGCCAAGTTGTGAGCTGATGGGCACTGTGGGAGCACAGAAACACTGACTCATTTGGCCTGGGGGAAGGCTTCACAGAGGGGGTCTTGCGTGAGCAGAAAGCAGTTAGTTACCCGTTTTTCTGAAAAGAGTAGTCAACTTCCCGTGGCTTTTGGGAAAGTGAAGACGTAGGCTGTTCATTGAGACACAGTGATGCGCTGTGGGCTCACATCACCTAGAACAAGAAAACCTGAGCTCAGCTGCAGAGGGACAGAGGTGGAGGACACAGTGGCCACAGCTGCCTGGCTCTCTGCCTTGCCTCAGAATACCTGACATCAACCTGGAGAGGGGCTCTCTCAGCCTGCTCCTGGGCTGAGACTTCATACATACAGTTCCTTTCATACATTTTGGTTATGAAGTCTCCAGACCAAGTGTCCCAGGTGCTATACACCTTCAGAGAGTCAGAAGCTGGCATCTTGGAAGATCCTGGCCCTTAGGGCCCTTGCAGACCTCCCATCCTGATTTACACAGATTTGGTACCTATGGGCTTTGCTCAGATCTATAAACTTGGGTGTCAGTGTCTCCATTTGGGTATCAAGTCTCTAAATGAGATAGTGATGAACAGTTTCTTCGGAGCCTCCCTGGCAGAAGCATCAGCCGCTTTGCCAATGAGAGGGCTGTCCAGAGCCCTGAGCGCTGCAGATTTATGAGCTGGCTGTGCCTCCCACTGTAAGCTGTGGACTGCCAGCTTTCACTGGAAAAGAATGACTTCTAATCTCACAGATAACTTTCCTCATGGAAATCTGTGCAGTGGAGGGCTTAGCCTGGAAGGGATTACTGGGAGAGCATTAACCCCTTCTTTCCCTAGAACTTCAGGATCACGAGGGAGCCTCCAATTACTTGTAATCAGGGAAGCTACCTCTACATAAGTCATTGAGACATTATAAAGAACATCTGGCTTTCTTCTTGCCTTCCTTCCTTCCTTCCTTCGTTCTTTCTGTTTTATATTAACTTATCACCTGAGGGCCAATGCCAGTTCTTCTCTGAGCCAGGACCCTGGTGCACCTAGGGAGTCTTACTTTGGCTTGAGGGATGGAGTATCTGAAGGACTGTATTCAGATTGGGGCTACCTTCCCAGGGGCAATGACAAGTGGCTCTGTCCAGAGGAGGACGGCCAGCAGGTAAATATACCGCAGTGTGATAAGGGCTTTAATAAGGGATGAGCAGAGGGCTTCAGGAGACTCCTTTGTAATTAAAACCCTCCTGATTCGATACACAGGGTTTATATGCAATTATCCTTTCACTCACTCATGTCAAGAGTTCATTTTATAAGCCAAAGCTTCAAATGTTCTTACTAGGTTTATACACATCAGTTCTTTTATTCTGAAATCAGCTTTAACTCAATGAATGCTGTAATCCCCTTTAACACAGTGTCCAAACCGCATGATCTCACACCATAGCTAACACTGTTTTCTACAGCCCCTTATTCTTTTCCACACCATGTCGGGAAATGTCCCTTCCCAGAGAATCCATTTTCAGTTCCTGGGCTATTTCTTTTTCAGTTTTCTTCTTTGTTCCCTTTCTTTGAGGAAAATTGGTAGACCCTGGGATGGTAAGTGGGTCAACACAATAACTTTTTATTCTTTTATTTGACTTATTTAGTGGAAACTTTTAAACATAGACAAAAGTAGAGTGAATAGTATAGTGAATCCCTATGTACCCCTCCCTTCTTTCACTTTCAACAGTTGTCAACTCATGGCCAGTCTTGTCTCATCCATATACCCATATATTCCCTACCTCTTTCCCCTGTATTATTTGGAAGCAAATATAGAACATCCTATTATTTCATCCATAAACACTTAAATTCTGTATCTATAAAAGATACTCTTTCCAGGGACTTCCCTGGCGGTCCAGTGGTTAGGACTCTGCACTTTCACTGCCATGGGCCCGGGTTCAATCCCCAGTCGGGAAATAAGATCCCACAAGCCGGGGGCTTCCCTGGTGGTGCAGTGGTTGAGAGTCCGCCTGCCTATGCAGGGGACATGGGTTCGTGCCCTGGTCCGGGAAGATCCCACATGCCATGGAACAACTAAGCCCGTCAGCCGTGGCCGCTGAGCCTGCGCGTCCGGAGCCTGTGCTCTGCAACAGGAGAGGCCACAACAGTGAGAGGCCCGCATACCGAAAAAAAAAAATACCTACAAGCCATGAGGAACAGCCAAAAATAAATAAATATTTAAAATAAGAGGCTAAAACAACCTTTAAAAAAAAAAGAAAGTTACTCTTCAAAACCTAACCATAGTGCCATAATCACATCTTAAGAAATAATAACTCTTGGGGCTTCCCTGGTGGACCAGTGGGTAAGACTCCATGCTCCCAATTCAGGGGGCCCAGTTTCGATCCCTGGTCGGGGAACTAGATCCCGCATACATGCTGCAACTAAGAGTTCACGTGCTGCAACTAAGAGTTTGCATGGCGCAGCTAAGAGTTTGTGTGCCACAACTAAGGGTCCGCATGCCGCAACTAAGAGTCCACATGCTGCAGCTAAAAGATCCCACGTGCCGCAACTAAGACCCAGTGCAGCCAAAATAAAAAAATAAAAAATAAATAAATATTAAAAAAAAAAGAAATAACTAATATCAAATACATTTCAGTGTTTGAGTTTCATATTGCAATTGGGTGTTGTACCTCTTAAATTATAGAGTCCTACTCCATCTTTCTCTTTCCCTTTGCCACTTATTTGTTGAAAAATCATTTATCCTATAGTTTTTCACTGTCTGGATTTTGCTGATTGTTTCTCCATGGTATCATTTAACATTTAGCTCTGTCCTCTGTTTTCTGTGAATTGCTGGTTGTTTCTAAAGGTTTGATCAGATTCAGATTGATTTTTTTTTGGCAAAATTACTTGATATGTGCCGTAAAACCCTTCCATCCATAAACTCATAATGTCTAATTATCTCTCTGTCTTTTTGATATTAGTAGCCATTAATAAACAATGCCTAGACCCATTAATTCAGTATGGGTTTCAAAATGATGACATTTCAGTTCTATCTTTCCTTCTTTATTTATTTACTAGAATACTTCTTTACTAAAAATTTCCCTTCATCTGTGTGGTTCCAGTGATACAGTTTATATTAGAAAAGCAAGATAAATGATTTTTTTCTCTTTATTTACCTCCTTTCAAAATAGTAGTTGGCTCACTAGGATCTGCAGCAATGACCAATTAGTTTCAGTCCATTGCAAATACTATGCTTATTGATGCTCAAATTGTCCTGTATTTGGCCACCGGGAGCCTCTTCAGGTTGGCCCCCGAGTCCTGTCGGCACGACCCTAGGAGTCTCTGGTAACTGCCTTGTTATCTGTTATGACCAAATGTTCTAGGCTCATTTTGGACTTTTCCTGTCCCAGACCCAGACTGAGCCATTTCTCTAAGGAGTCCAGTCCTGGTTCCATTCAGGGAAATAGTATTTCCAGGTCACAATTTGGATGCTAGTGGTGCTCACTGCAACTGGTTTAGTCATTGTTTTCAGGCCTTTTCAATGTTCAGAGCTAGGAAATATGATTGTTGTTTGCTTGATAGAACATATGTTGTGAGTTCATACTGATACTTCCAATTCCTGTTTAGTACAGTACTAAACTGCTTGTATCTTATATTCATATCTCCTTTCTCCTGTACTGAGGATCTCATTTCTCACTGACACCATCAATGATCGAATTGGGCTATCACATAAGTACTTACTTGTTTTATCCCACTGTGCACTTACAGGGATCTAGTAGTAAAAGTACCAAACTACCTCTAACTACTGGAAATGTTACTTTAAAATCTTTGAAGGGAATTCCCTAGTGGTCCAGTAGTTAGGACTTTGCACTTTCACTGCCATGGCCCAGGTTCAATCCCTAGTCGGGGAGCTAAGATCCCGCAAGCCGTGAGGCGCAGCATAAAAAATAAATAAATAATAATAAAATAAATAAATAAAATCTTTCAAGATTTTTTTTTTTAAGTTCTGGAATATGCTTTTCCCTCCCGTGTCTGCTTGGAAACTTCCTATTTATTCTTCAGGGCCTACTTCAGATGCTCTGTCCTTTGTGGAGTTTTGCTTTACTTCTCCAGGTAATATTACTTACTTATTTCTCTGGGCTCTGCTATAGTTCTTTGTATGTTTCTCTATTGTGGCCATTTTCTTATGAACCATAACTTCATAGACTGAGGGTTCCTTGAGGTCAGAGATTTATTTACCAATATAGCCCCAGCACTCAGCAGGCATTTGGGGAAAGCTTGATTTTGAACAAGCAAAGGTTATATACATACCATATGGCACTCAAAACTTTTCTGGGATCATTTGCCAAGCTATTTGGAAACTCTTGTTCATTCATTGAGGACCTACTCTGTGCTAGGTGCTGGGCTACTGGTGAACAATGGAGATAGGTTCTTACCTTCCCAGATTTTACAGCCCAACTTTATATCTCCGGCATCACACAGACTAGCAGACCTTGCTGAGTTAAAAAGAGAATCATGACTTTGGGAACTTCTGGTTGGAACACCCCAGATCAGGCAATGGTGATACTGTCCAGGCTTGGCTGTAGGGATGGGGCCAGGAAGGGAGTAGGGCATGCCACAGGGGGCCACCGTGGTGGGGAGCCAGAAGTGGCCAGGGAGGCCTTACCCAGGTCTTAGGCCTGGAAGTGGCGAGGGAGCCCTGGCTGATGGTGACATTGTGGGCCAAATCTTTCCATATTTACGAAAATAAATCTTTAGTGCCTGCCCTGTGGGCTGGTTTGTCCCTACCTTTACTTAGCATTTCAGAAACCGGAGCCCATGTTTACCAGAAGGCCAATCAGGACTTTAGGTTCTTTCACTGCAGCAAATTACAGCATCCACCCTTCTCCAACCACTTTTCACAGCTATTTTGTTGGCAACTTTTCCCTTTTCTAGAGCCAGTGGATTTAGGCAGATCTCCCCTGCCTCAGCCTCACCTTCATGGTATGCTTAAATGCTGACACTGGTTGTGATATTTCCCCCGATGAGGTCGCCAGGGAGGCCTGGCTTATTCTCTTAGGGGGAAGGCCATGCATTAGGGACCCCTCTCTGCCACATTCCTTAATCTCCCCTGGATTTCACCGTATCTCTAGCCTCTTTTTCCAAGTTCCCGTCTCTTGCAAATCCTCAACTAGGTGCACCAACAGATGTCTCAAATTCATTATGTTCAAAACTAAACTCATCCCCCCAACAACCAGATCCTCTTTCATTTTCCTGTCTCAGTGAATGGCACTACCATCCACATCGCCCCTGATTTCAGACTAGGTTAGATTCTTTATCATACCCTCTCATGGTACCTTATAATCGTAATTACATAAATAACGTTTTATGTATTTGTTTACTCTGTAGTTTCCCTTGCTGGACTGTAAGTTTCTTGAGAGTTAGAACCATGATTGCCTTATTCATCGTATCTGGTGCCTGGCTTGTGAGTCCTCCAACAATACTCATTGGATGAATTAAGAAATCTACCTGGTCACCCAAGCTAGAAACCTCAGCATCAGTGTAGATTCCTCCCTCTTATCTTCCACATCTTATCTGTCAGCAAGACTTGTCTGTGCTACCTCTGAAATATTTCTCAAATCTGTCCTATCAGTACCATACCCAGCATTCAGGACCTGATCATCTCACATTTAGACTATGGTAAGAGCTTGATGGGTTTCTCTGTCTCTCTTCTTCTCCTCCTTCTGATCCATCCTATATGTAGCCATAGGGGTCTTTGAAAATCTATAAATCTGATTGTGCTTTTGACTGCGTCACTTTTCTACTTAAAAACTTTTTTTTGGCCTCCTGTTGTCTAAAGAAAACCCAAACTCCCTGGATTGCCATGATCCATCCCTAATCTGTTTGTCCTGCCTCATATCCTGCCATTGTCCCCTGTATAACCATATGTTTCAGCAACCACAAACAGCTCTCACTTTCCAAATCTTTTTATGTCTTTTTATGTAAAAAGATATTTACTTTTATCTTTCCTCCTCTAGCACCAAACACAGATCAGTCACAAAGAAGAGAGAAAGGAGGGTGGCTGAAGGTAGCTTTGGGATGTGTATCAGAGAAAGTCATTGGGTTTCCAAAGAAATAGAGGAAAACTTTTTAAAATGTCATTTCCTCTGCAGCAGGAAGTCTTCTGTGGAGCCTATAAATCAGGGCTCAAGGCTCTAGGTTTAGGGAGCTGGTGGAGGCAGACTTTTCTGGTGTTGAAGTTATATCTCTAAATCCTTTCTGTACGGGGGCAACTTGATCTTGAAAGTTACTCTTTTTGTTTTTCAGTTCTCCTCAGTGGGTTTTGGAGTGTGGTTCTTTCGGACATGGCATCCGCTGCAGAAAAGCAGAACGACCAAAGCGCAGGAAAACGGATGGAATGGCCCCAACCCCCAACATCTGGGGGGTGCCACACTGAAGCCTAATCACCTATTTAACAAACAAAAATTAAATGTTGTTGAGACGTGTCACTCAGCTCTTCTCTCTCACTGTCACTTGTCATTGTGACTGTGCACTGGTTTGGAGAGAAGTACGAGGGGCTGGGTGAGGCTGCTCAAGTGCCCTGCGTGTGCCTCTCGTGGTCACGTGGTGTGCTTCACGTTAGGTGCACCCTTAGTCCCTGAAATGGATCCATCCTAACTTGGGTGTCTTTTCTCTGGCTCGTGTACAGATTACCTAGGTGAGCCTCTGCTCCCCTTGCCATCCTAAAGTGGCCAAACAGCATGAACTTTGGTTGGGATTCATTGGGAGGCTGAAAATTTGTCTTTGGTGACCTGACTCTGGGCAACTGAACCTAATGGTTGCGAAATAAATACAAAATACAAAAATAATAATAATAATGTCTGTGTCTGCACTTCGTGACTTTGAGCTCAGGTTCTTCCTTGATGTTTTATCTTCAGCCTGCTGGAGGTTGCTGGGAGTCTGATTTAATGTGCTAGCTGTTGGGGGTTAAAATGGACATCCGAATTTTTCTTCCTCTAAGCATGGAACAGTGTGTTTAAAGGACATGCTTACCTATAACCTATTTTGACATACAGATTTTAGAAAATTCTTTTAGTGCCCTTTGAGTGCCTCTTTAAGGTGGTGTGACTTCTTGGCTAGAGACCATGAAAGGGAGAAACCAGTGACACCTCAAAGATACTTGTTTATACTTTGTGTTCAAAATATACACCACCTGGGGCTTCCCTGGTGGCGCAGTGGTTGAGAGTCCGCCTGCCGATGCAGAGGACACGGGTTCGTGCCCCGGTCCGGGAAGATCCCACATGCCGCGGAGCGGTTAGGCCCGTGAGCCATGGCCGCTGAGCCTGCGCATCCAGAGCCTGTGCTCCGCAACGGGAGAGGCCACAACAGTGAGAGGCCCACATACCACAAAATAAATAAATAAATAAAAAATATATATACACCATCTGGGAGGCTTAGCTTCTTCTAGGTCAGGATTGCTGATTTCCCACTGTTTCTGTTGTCCTCTTCAGGACAGGAGTTCCCCGTGTATTTCTGAGACAACTACAAAGACACATTTGGACTTAAAAGGATGATCATGCAGATAAAGGAAGCGGCACAGAAATTCAGGCTACAGTGAGCTTAAGGTCACCATGGCAAACTTCCCATTGAATGCTGACCGTCACCCCCATTACCTTATTCAACAAATATATACTGTGTACCTACTATGTGCTGATCACCTTTCTAGGTACTGGGGCAGCGAACAAAACAGACAAGGTCCCTGTTCCCATGGATCTGACAGTCCAGTGATCCCTGCTAAGGGATCACCAGCCTCAGCCTCACCAAGGCAGCCGTTCCTCCTGAACCGCTCCTGCTGTTAGAAGCGCCTCTGCGGTTTTCACTGATTGGTCCGAGCTCCAACCCTGGGCTCTCATATCAAAGTCTGAACTCCTTTCCCTTTGTTAACTTCTGATGTTTGAAAGCAACTGTTCTGCGCCCCCTGAGTCCTCTCCAGCTAAATATTTCTTTTGTCTTTAAGGACTCTTCAAAGAACTTGGTATTCATACTTTCCAGTCACCATCTGAACTGGTGCCCTGGCTCGCTCTTTCTTTAACACTTAACTCCTGCTGCCCAAGGCAGTGATTCTTATACATGTGCATCTCTGCATTCCCCTGTACAAGCCATCTGCAACCTCCCATTCTTATCTCTTACCGAAAGTGACAGGATTTTTCTCTTATTGAAGAATAGAAGCATATTGTAAAATTTTTCTCTTATTGAAGAATAGAAGCATATTGTAAAATTTTATATATATATATGGTTTCTGCCCCAGTTCAGTTCCTGACACAAAGCCCTTGTAAATAGGGGTGCTAGGAGAATCTTTTGTTCTAATATTTGGTCTTTGACCCCACTTCCTGACAGAGAGCCCTTAAGACCCCGAGTGATAGAAGTGACTGACAGAGCTCCTAAATCCCTTGGAATTTCCTGGATAGTGGAGCATTTTTGGTTCTAATTAGGAGACTCTTGGGGGCTCCTGGATGGGGCTGGTCACCCGAAAGACCAAGCCATGATTAGAAGCTTGGAACTTTCATCCCCACCCCCTATTCTCCAGAGAGAGGAGAGGGACTGGAATGGAGTTACTAATCAGTCATGCCTATGTGATGAATTCTCCATAAAAATCCCCAAAAAATGGGGTTTGGAGAGTTTCTGGTTTGGTGAATACACCCATGTGCTGGGAGGGTGGTACACCCCCAACTCCAGATGGACACAAGCTCCTGCACCTGGGACCCTCCTAGACCTCACCCTATGTATCTCTTCATCTGGCTGTTCATTTGTAGCCTTTAAAATGTCTTTTGTAATTAACCAGCAGTAGTAAGTTAACTATTTTCCTGGGTTCTGTGAGCAAATTATCAAACCCAAGGGGGTGGGATCGTGGGAACCTCCAATTTGTAAGCCAAGTCAGACAGAAGTCATGGGTAACCTGGGGACCCACTACTCACAATTAGCATTAAGACCCCTTAACCTGTGGGTGTGCAGTAACTCCAGGCAGTTAGTGTCAAAATTGTTTAGGGTGGAAAACCCCACATATCTGGTCTCAGAAATGTTGTAAGTGTTCAAGTAAAGGAAAACAGGTTTTTTTCCAGGCACATATAAATATCTGATTTTGAGGTGGAAATTAGTTACTACTAAGTATTTTTAAGTTTGACATGACTTGTACATTTTTCCAAAATTATGTTTAGAGATTCTATGATACAGTAGTCAGAATTTAATTTTTTAAAATTAATTAATTTGTTTATTATTTATTTTTGGCTGTGTTGTGTTTCCATTGCTGCGCGTGGGCTTTCTCTATTTGCGGCAAGCGGGGGCTATTCTTCGTTGAGGTGCGCGGGCTTCTCATTATGGTGGCTTCTCTTGTTGCCGAGCATGGGCTCTAGGCGAGTGGGCTCAGTAGTTGTGGCTCACGTGTTGTAGAGCGCAGGCTCAGTAGTTGTGGCACATGGGCTTAGTTGCTCCGCGGCTTGTGGGATCTTCCCAGACCAGGGCTCGAACCCGTGTCCCCTGCATTGGCAGGCGGATTCTTAACCTCTGCGCCACGAGGGAAGTCCCAGAACTTAATTTTTAAGTAAAGATTTTAGACACAACCAGCATCATAAATTACCACCATCATCTCGTGAAAGAGAGGACATTATAATGTCAAATAATCTGGAAGGGCATAATCTCAGTACTAAAAGTTTGAATAAATTTAGTTTATGAAAAACCGACTACATTCATTCTTTCTCACCTACCAAGTACCAGTGAAAACTTCATGAACGAACCAGCATCACCCTTTTGGAAGCCACTTCCCTTAGGAACCCCACGTAGCCCTTAAGAATTTCATTCAGCTGTAAAAGAACCCAGAAAAGCAGTGGCTTAAACAAATTAGTAGTTTTATTTTTCTCATGTAAATAGAACTTTGGAGATAGTCCCTGGTAAACGGTGCTGCTCCATGAGGCCGTCAGGGACTCTGCCTTCTATCTTTCTAGTTTTCTTTTGCAGTCTTTAGCATGAATTTGTCATCATCTGATCACAAGATTCCTGCTTCCTTCTCCAGCAAAGTGTAGGCAGTGAGGAGTCCGCCTCTAAGCCAAAAACCTGTGTCATATTTCAGACCCAACCATAGGCAGTTACAAAGCTTTGCCCACAGGCCTCCCGGGAAGGTACATAGCCTGTGCACTGCACTCTTTGAGGGGATTTACAGTCAAGGGCTCTGGCCCCATCCTACCATCACCCCAGTCTTAGCCCAGGCTCCTTATGCAGAGAAGGGGGAGCCTAGCCATGGCCTCTCTTAGGTGTCTCTGCAGAGACCAACTTACTGGCTGTTGGCGGGGGGAGGGGGAGAAGGGGGCGAGAGTGAGCCTTGAAATGTTTCCTCCACCCTGACTCAGTATGCAGTACTTTTTCACTCCTAGCCCTTCCCCCCTCCCTTCTCCCTGCCTCCCTGGTCTGCAAAAAGGCAGGAGCCGTTTGTTCAGGGATCCTTTAGCAGTGAGACAATCCCGCCATCTGTACTAATCCACCTGACTCTTGCCTGGCACTGTTCCAGGGAGAAAAATGGAACATTAGGGGAGCCAGCACTTTCTCCTGTTTAGTCTCTTGCTTATACTGTCACAGTAGATGATTAAATCCTTGACCATTAGTTTCATTTTTACTACTCTACACAGATGCCTAGCAGCTCAGCTGTCTGCAGCTCAGCTCAGCTTTTGGCAGGAAGAAAGAAGGGAAAGGGCAAAAGGGGTTGGTTGGCCAGCTGAGTTGATCTGCCTTTTGGTGAGCTTTCTCCAATACCCCACTGATATCTTATGCTTATATCTTATTGGTCAGAACTGGATCACATAGTCATCCCTAGCTGCAAGGGAGGCTGGGAAATGCTTTTTATCTGGGCACACTGCCACACTGCCACCCAACCAGAATGGGTTTTATTTATTTTTATTTTTTAATTTATTTATTTTGGTTGTGCTGGGTCTTTGTTGCAGCAGGTGGGCTCCTTTGTTGCGCCTCACCGGCTCCTTTAGTGGTGGCACGTGTGCTCCTTAGTTGTAGCAGATGGGCTCCTTAGTTGTGGCTCACGGGCTCCTTAATTTTCAGCTCACTGGCTCCTTAGTTGCGGCACATGTGCTCCTTAGTTGCAGCTGGCGGGCTCCTTAGCTGTGGAATGCAAACTCTTAGTTGCGGCATGCATGTGGGATCTCGTTCCCTGACCAGGGATCAAACCTGCGTCCCCTGCATTGGGAGGTGGATTCTTAAGCACTGTGGCACCAGGGAAGTCCCCAGAATGGGTTTTAGATTGATAACTATTACATCTTGGAATCCCCTACTTTTAGAAAAGTTAGTAGATGGTGGTTTGTCCATTGTCTGTTTGATTTCACTGGTTGGCATTATATAAAGAATTGAGAGAAAAGCATTCTGGGAAGATAGCAGTGGCATTTTTTAATCTCCCTGAATTCCATCATTAAAAAAAAAAAACCAAAACAAGCAAACAAACAACAACAAAAAAGCCAGAGAGCAATTGGGATAGCAAAACCAAAACCTATGGACATCTATAACAAAACTGGGAGACAAGACAGCACCACAAACCCCAAAATTCATGTAGGTGGAAGCCACTGGTGGCTCGAAGACTTTCATGGTATCAGCATTTTTGTGGAAAGAAGCAGGGGAAGCAAAGAGTGTCTGAGAAATCTGAAAATAAGAGAACCCCAAAATAGGTACTCCCTGGAAAGTACAGTGGGCCAATAGGAGAACAGCAGCTGGAACTGCGGGGGGTAGGGTGTTGTACAACCCTGTTTGCAGCTGATGAGGGCAAGGGGTCCAAAGTAAGGACTGAAGAAGCTGGAGCAGCCCGGGTCCTGTGAACCCTCAAAACCAGACGAAGTATCTTTGCAGGACACTTTAGAAAGCCACAGGGAATATACTACAAATAGGGTAGGCCAGGGATATTTTGGACAAAGGAAGGGGAAGTCCAAATGAGAGTTGGGGAGGGGAACAGAGCCAGAAGATCTCGGAAAGTATGAAGCCATACTTCTTCTGACCACTTCATGGAAACATAGACAAGGAAGCTGTATAGCCTTGAATTTAGCAAAGCTATCCTAACTCACGCCTCCCCACTAAATGTGCAGGAAAACTAATTTCATCTAAAAATGAGCAACAGAAAGGACTGGAGTGAAATCTCATAATGAAGTTATTATAAGAAAAATGAGAACAAGGAGCAGAAAAACATCCTTAATGAAATAAAGCATCCCAGAAAGAAATGCCCACAAAACCAGGTAAAAACTGTAACAGTATTTCAAAATGAGCTGAAGTAAATTAAGGAAATATTACAAGATATGAAAGAAAAGTACAAGTCAGAATTAGAAAGCAAAAATTAGGTAATCAAACTTAGGAAAGAATTGGAAAGAAAAGGGAAAATTCATCTTACAAGTGAAGACTGAACTAGAAGGAATATAAGAGTAACATGGTTTTTGCACAACAGATAATGCCTTAAGGGAATAAAAAGTGAAAAGAAGGAAAAAATTTAAATTCCAGAATGAATAAAGAGAAATCTGAGAATTCAAGAGAAAATGACAAATATAGAAGATAGGCAAAAATATCTAAAATTGTATTACACAAGTCCCTGAAGGAGAAAAGAATAATGGGGCAACGAAGGAGAAATAATATATTAAAAAATCTATATAAAAGAAACTTCCCTGAAAAAAAAGATTAAAAAGACTCGAGATTGCATATAGAAAGGGCACACCTTGTGCCTGGGGAAATCAACCCAGAAGATCAATACTGAGACATATTCTAGTAAAATTAATGGATTTTAAAGAAAAATTATTTGGGGCATCCAGGCTAAAAGACAAATTCACTTATAAGGGAAAGAAAATCAGACTGTGATCAGACTTGACAACAGCACTTTATGTTAGGCGACTATAGTGTAACAATATATCTAAGACACCCAAAGAAAGGAAACCAAACCGACCGACTTTCAGGTGTGAAGGCCACAGACAAAATGTTATCAACATGGAAGAACACAGGCACTATTCTCATGAGACCTTTCAGAGGCATCTTCTAGGGAACATACCTCAGACAACCAGACTAGTGAGACATTGACATAACAGGTGGTGAGCACTAAATATATTTACTTGTATAACTAAAAATAAGTGATGGTTATAAGGGAAAGAATATAGTTTTTAATGGTTATGTGCTCTTAAAATAAATATACAGTATAACTAACAAAATAGAAAGAGAATGGGGAGAACATTTATAAGAGGCAGACAAAGCTTGCTGATTGCCTTATAGTTATTAACTAAAATATTTCTTCCAACCCGGGGGCTGGAGAAGAAGGGGAGGAGGAAGAAGTTACTAGATAATGTCAATATTGTTCATAAGAGGAAAAAATAGACAATAGTTGCCTTCCCCAAATAGAGGGGATTAAAGATGTAACACAGAGGAATGATTAGAACAAAAGTACAAACTTTTGTAAATATTAAAACCAAAAAATGAGTGAGCAAGCAAATAAACAGACCACAGAGTGAAAAATTATTTATATAAAAGAGTTGAGGGCTTCCCTGGTGGCGCAGTGGTTGAGAGTCCGCCTGCCGATGGAGGGGACACGGGTTTGTGCCCCGGTCCGGGAAGATCCCACATGCCGCGGAGCGGCTGCGCCCGTGAGCCATGGCCGCTGAGCCTGCGCGTCCGGAGCCTGTGCTCCGCAACGGGAGAGGCCACAGCAGTGAGAGGCCCGCATACCGCAAAAAAAAAAAAAAAAAAGAGTAGAAATTTTCACATAGATGTGGGTGTGACTCCCTGCTTCACTTTACCTCTGTCTGCTTGGCTTCCTCTGTAAAAGTCTATATGTATGTATGTAGACTTAAGTGCCTGGGAGCACATCTTATTTATATGTGTGTGTCTATATATATATATATATATAGACACACACACACACACATAATATATATAATTGATCTTGAAGGGCAAGTGTGAGAATTAAATTTATATAATATGATTTTCAGTACCCAGTATATAATAAGGGTTCAACCAAAGCAAGATCTGTAGCCTTTTCAGCAAGGGAGGGGCAAAGCTAGGACTTGAAAGTAGGATTGTCCGGCTATGAAGTTTGCTCTTTCTCTACTGTGCTACTCAAGGTAGCACGTATCCACTGAATGGTGGAATTACAGGATTTTTCAGAAGGAGAGATTCCATGCTTCATGGAAGACATGGCATGCAAAGACATAGAGTCCAGCTTAAGTAGAGGCATGAAAGAGAAAACAAGATGTGTTGGTGAGGAGGTGAGGGGTCTGTAAGAGATCAGTTTTAGTGTCTTAGACCTGTCCTCATCCTTTTTCCAAGGACAACTTGTAAACGAAAAACTGATAGTCAGTTCTACCAGGTGTATTAGTTGAGAGTATGGTTTAGGAGAATGAGTGTCTAGAGATAGGAAGGTCCTGACAGCAGCGACTCTGCTCTGATGTACACCCCCGGGGCCCAGCACAGTGCGTGGCCTACACTCAACCTATACTCATTGCTGAGTAAATGCTGGTGGGGTGAATTAATAAGGTAATACCTAAAAGATAAACCAAGTTTTTCAAGGAGTTTTCAAGCCCTCATCAGGTAACTGTATTTATCTACTCACTATTTGTATCATTTGGGGTAGGTTAGATTATTCTACAGTAATAAACAACTCCAAAATTTCAGCAGTTTAAAACAAAAAGTTTCATTTCTTGCTCATGTTACAAGTTCATCACAGATTCGCGGGGAAACTCTGTTCTTCGTAGTCACTCAGGCCCTTGGGTTGTTGGAATGAGCACCATCTCATATGTTGTTGGTCACTGTGCCAGAGGAAGAGAGCTCTGGAGGGTCTCTCAGTGGCAATTAAATCTTCCACCTGTAAGTGACACGTGTCACTTCTGCTTACAATTCATTGGCCAGAAGAGTCACATGGCCATACCTAACGTTAAAGAAGGCCATGAAGTGCAATCCTATTATATGCCTAGAAAACAAGAGCCCTGAAATGCTTGGTGAACAGTATTAATGACCATCACATTATCTGAAGGTGGGTAATGGGGCTCCATTTAGATAGGTAGATAGAAAGAAAGGACAGTGTACACTAGTATCCCCCCTTTTTACAGTTGAGGACACTTGTGCACTAAGAGGTTGTTACTTGCTCACACTAACCTGCTATTAGCAGGGAGCTAGGATTCAAATCTGCATCTGCCTGACTCTAAAACCTTTACCTGCCTTTGATCCTGCCTTTGATCCTGCCTCTTCCTCATATACTTGGAGATGAGGCACCAAGTAGCCTCACCTTCACCCATGGATTTCATTTTACTGTCTCTGTGTCACTGGCAGAAGGTTAAATCAGACTTTGCAAACAACCCAGGCCAGTTTAAAAGGAAGAAAAAGTCATTTCTGAAGCCTGGATTATATACTTTGTTTGTACCGTGTGGATTTTCCCTCAAGGTTCTCCCTCTCTCTTCATTGCACTTTCCTTTGAAATATAATCCACCAAACAGCCATCAAGAGGTAAAGCCTGGCTCCAGAGAGTGGGTATCAAAGGAAGGAGGAGGAGTTTGAGCCTCATTTTCAATTTGCTAAACCTTTCAAATTCTTCCCCAAGGCTTCAGTTTGGTAAAGGAAAACTAGTAATGACTTATGTTTATCCTGGGGAATATGTGTTTTCCATGCCCCCTTAGGAAATGTCATCAATGTGTTTTGAATTTATTTTTTGCTTGATTCATCAAAATATTGTTGCACAAGAGACTTTGGATGTCCAAAGAGCTGTCTTTTAAAATAAATGTCTTTTATTTCGCCTCTGGAAACAGCTAATCACATTTTATCAAGAGTCAGCAGCCTTCTTTCTTCAAAGGACTGAATTTAACACTAAAAGGGTTACAGATGGGGAGAAAGAGGGGTCATGTGCAACAACCACCCCCTAACATTAACAGGCTATAAGATGCCCAGGACTATACAGTGTGAAGGTTTTGAAATGAAAACTTTAGGAAAATGATGGCTCACTTAAAAAATATTAGGAAAATTTGGGCAAAAAGTAATTCCCATATTCCTTACCTCGTTGGGAGAGAGTGGTGGTTAAAAATGAGAGCCCAGATTCCTCAGGGACTCCCACTATTCATATGTTAGATCATCTTTGCCTATCTTCTTTATTTATTGCTTTTTAAAAATCCTTTTTGTTTCTTTCTTGTTTCATTTTTGTTTGAAAAATGTTCTTCCCTTTTATATGGCATTAATCTTCTGTTTCTTTGCTCTTGAGTTCCTCCTAGTTCAACCTTCATTTCTATAGTGATTTTTCCTATATTTCTATTTTTATATTCCTATATATCTATTTATATAGATACTCTTTCTTTTTTACAGGTATTCATAATATTTTATTTTCAGTAAGACTAGACTCGTAAGGTATTCATTTTTTCATACGTGATTTTGGTATGTGTATTTACTTTTTCTTTCATCTATCTCTTCAATAAACAAAATTGGCTTTGCTTATTGTCTCTATTATGGGTCTGTTTCTATTTTCTTTCTTTCTTTCTTTTTTTTAACATCTTTATTGGAGTATAATTGCTTTACAATGGTGTGTTAGTTTCTGTTTTATAACGAAGTGAATCAGTTATACATATACATATATCCCCATATCTCCTCCCTCTTGTGTCTCCCTCCCACCCTCCCTATCCAACCCCTCCAGGTGGTCACAAAGCACTGAGCTGATCTCCCTGTGCTATGCGGCTGCTTCCCACTAGCTATCTATTTTACATTTGGTAGTGTATATATGTCCATGCCACTCTCTCACTTCATCCCAGCTTACCCTTCCCCCTCCCTGTGTCCTCAAGTCCATTCTCTACAACTGCATCTTTATTCCTGTCCTGCCCTTAAGTTCTTCAGAACCTTTTTTTTTTTTTTTAGATTCCATATATGTGTGTTAGCATACAGTATTTGTTTTTCTCTTTCTGACTTACTTCACTCTGTATGACAGACTCTAGGTCCATCCACCTCACTACAAATAACTCAATTTCATTTCTTTTTATGGCTGAGTAATATTCCATTGTATATATGTGCCACACCTTCTTTATCCATTCATCTGTCAATGGACACTTAGGTTGCTTCCATGTCCTGGCTATTATAAATAGAGCTGCAATGAACATTGTGGTACATGACTCTTTGAATTATGGTTTTCTCAGGGTATATGCCCAGTAGTGGGATTGCTGGGTTGTATGGTAGTTCTATTTTTAGTTTTTTAAGGAACCTCCATACTGTTCTCCATAGTGGCTGTATCAATTTACATTCCCACCGACAGTGCAAGAGGGTGCCCTTTTCTCCACACCCTCTCCAGCATTTATTGTTTGTAGATTTTTTGATGATGGCCATTCTGACCGCTGTGAGGTGATACCTCATTGTAGTTTTGAGTTGCATTTCTCTAATGATTAGTGATGTTGAGCACCCTTTCATGTGTTTGTTATATAGATATTCTATTGCTGTATATTTCCTATATTTCTATTCCTATATATCTGTTTCTTCCTGGTGTTCTATATCATAATCCTGAGTTTTTCTAGTACTAATTAGTGTTGTTCTTTCATCTTTTGTATCATTTTCTTAATTAATTTTATTCCATTTTGGAGGATTAGGTTATAGTTTCATCTATTTAGTGCATGTGTCTTTCTAGTATGCTTTTGGTGTCCATAGGGATGCTTTTAAATCTTCTTTTCATATAAGCCAAGAAAGACAAAGTGACTTTCCCAAGATCAAATAGCTACTAAGTGGCAGAGCAGGTATTCACACACGTTTTTCTGACTCCAAAGCCTGTTAATCTTCTTACTAATTATATTTATCATATATTGAAAATCTACTGTGTGGCAGACAATTTACAACAAAATCTAATTTAATACAGCATCTTGCAACATCTTTTTATTATTGATGAAGAAACCAAAGCTTGGAGAGCAACTGCAGATGTTGTGGGCACTTGTGGTGGTTTCAACAGCTCTAGGGTACTAGCTCCTTAGTTCCTGCTCAACAGAAATGGTGTGGTTTTAACAGCAGTAATGGAACTACCTCAGCAGCTGAGCACTGCATGTGGGCCGATGAGCTCTAATGCAGAGGGAGTAGCATCTTCCTGATATTTGGGTAATAATTCCTTTCTTCCTTTTGCTACTACAACCCTGTCCTTTCTCCCCATGTTCTTTTAGCCCTTCCAATAATTTTGTTATCAATTCTTTGAATTAAATCCCCCTTTGATTTAAATAACAAAGTTTGTTTTCCTGAATCAGACACTATCTGATGCACTTACTTGTTTCCATTCATTATTTTGTTCATTTAACAAACGTTTATTGACTACCTACTAATGTTATGGGTATTTTGGAAACAATGATTAACAAGATAGACAAAGTCCCTGCCCTCATGAAGCTTGTAGACTAGTGGGAAGAAAGATAATAACTAAGGAGTTACACGATATGATTTCAGATTGTAGTAAGTGCTGTAAAAATAGAAGTCGGTTAAACAATAAATAATTGTCTCTCTTGTATAAATTAAGTCAGAAGGTAAAGGCAGGTAGCCCAAAATAGTATGATTGCTCCAAGTAATCAAGTCTCCTTTTAGCTCAGTACCTAATTTGCCTAGAGTGTGACCCTCTTACTGTGGTTCAATATGGCAGGCAACACATCCAAGTTCCATGCAGCTGGATGGAGGAAGGGATTAAGAAAGGGGCAAAGACCATGAGCTAGCTCTCTTTTAAGGGGAGGTTTCTGGGAAGCTACCATGCAATACTTTGATTATATTTTACTGTCCTGAACTCAGCCACCTGGCTCCACTTAGCTGCAAGAGAATCTAAGAAATGTAGCCACATGCCCAGTTAAACGTGGAGGGGGGGGGTGGTCTACTACTAAGAAAGAAGGGGAGAATAGACACTGGTGTAGACAACTACTAGTCTTTACCAAAGGAACTAAACAAAGGAATATGATTGCAAGTAACCTGAGGTCTGTTTATGGACACTCATTTAGAATGATTCTTCTTTTTTTTCATTATTTTATTTTTAATTAATTTATTATTATTATTTTTAAACTTTTGGCTGCTTTGGGTCTTTGCTGCTGCACGTGGGCTTTCTCTAGTTGTGGTGAGAAGGGTCTAATCTTCATTGCAGCGTGCGGGTTTCTCATTGCGGTGGCTTCTCTTGTTGCAGAGCACGGGCTCTAGGCACGTGGGCTTCAGTAGTTGTGGCTTATGGGTTCAGTAGTTGTGGCTCACGGGTTCTGGAGCACAGGCTCCATAGTTGTGGCGCACAGGCTTAGTTGCTCAGCGGCATGTGGGATCTTCCTGGACCAGGGCTCAAACCCGTGTGCCTTGCATTGGCAGGCGGATTCTCAACCACTGCGCCACCAGGGAAGTCCCTAGAATGATTCTTTATAATCTCTCTCCACCACCAAATAGAAGGTTTCTTCATGGCATAGACTTGATCTACCTTTCTATTTCCAGTTTGTCCTGCAATACTTCAGACTTGATTGATATTATCATGTTTTTGGAAGTGAATATGATATACAACCTTAAAACAACTCAAGAAACCACTTTTAGCAAACATTGCAGAGCAATATGTGTGATCTCAATTACTCTCATCAGACTATGAGTTTCTTCAGAGTCAGTAAATCACTGAATCTGTCTTTCTAGAGTACTGAATATTGTCTGTGGTATGTAACTGGGTGTTAAAATGTGTTAGCAATATGCCTCTGGGGATCTCACTGAGGCCTAATGCAATCAGAGAAGGATTCATTAAGTGGGACTTAGGCTGGTGAAAAGCCTTTTTTTCTCACTGGCAGGAAATTAATGACAATATTTGTATAGCATTTTAGTACATCTTTACAACATCATCCGATGCCATCTTTATTTTTATCCTTATTGTATAGATGAAGAAACGGAGGCTCAGGGAGGGTCAAGATATTCCACTTAACAAGTGGCAGAGCTGGAGCTAGAAATCAGATCTTAGGAAACCAAATGCACCTCTAGAGAAAGAGAGTTTTTCATTTCAGTAAAATTAGTACCTTTGTGGAGAGGGCCACAGCATCCTTTGATTTCACTTTCAGGAGGTCGATAAAGTAAGATCGGAAGGAATAAAGGCAAATCATTTTACCAGGTCTTTCTAATTATAGAATTCTAATAATCAGCACTGTGACTAGAAGCTGCTTTATAAAAGACTACGATTCCCAGCATGGCACAAAGGACCGCTGGGAAGACTTCTACTCCCAGCATGCTGTACTTTGGAACTCCCAGTCCCAGAATGCAACGCTCCTCCTTACTCAGAGGGCCGTAAAGACTACAGTTCCCAGCATGGAGCGCCGCCCCCAGTTTCTGGCGCCCCGCCGGACCCTGCTTCGGAGAGACGTTTTGGACTCCAGAGGGCGGGGTCTGGAGTCCCAGCCCTCTTTGGGGGACGTGTCTGCGGGGCGGTTCTGGCCTGTTGGGCCCGTCCAGACGAAACCTCGAAGGAATGGGTTGGGGCCTGGGCCAGGCTTCGCCCAGGCAGCGTCTGAGACAGCCCCAATGGGGCCCTCGGGGGGCCTTCCTCCCTTTGAACTGCGGTGGCGGGTGGGCTCACTGTATCCTGTACCTTTCAGAGTAGGGGCCGCCATCACCATGGCCACTGCTGCGAGCCTGCCGTGCGCCGGCGGACCGCGGGACATCCTGTGGCGCGTGAGTGCTGCGCGCACTGTGGCAGGCGCTCGGCAGCTGCGGGGGTCGGGCTGGGCGTGCGGGCGCTGGTCGCGCGTGCGCGCTGGACGGGGGCGGGGCTGGCTCGAGTGTGGTGTGGGGAGCGCGTGGGGAGGGGGCGACCCGAGCGACTTATTTCAGGGTTGTGGGGGGGCGTCCTGAGTGCAAGCTGGTTACAGAGGGGACGGGCGTGCTAGGGAAAGTTGGTTACAAGTTGTGTGTGTGCGGGGCGCCCTGAGTGCAAACTTGTTACGGCGTGAGAGAGGGGTCCTGAGTGGAAGCTGGTCATGGTGGGAAGGATGTCCTGCATGGGAGTTGGCAGAGAATGGGGAAGAGTTGTATGCAACTCTGCTATGTGCACAATTAATAAGTTGTTGATTACTTGGGATAAGAAGCAGGAAGGAATATCCGGAATCGGAAAGAATGTGGTATGACCTTAGCAGAAGCTGGTCTTGGGGACTAGGTGAGCAGGACAGGTATCTTGTCAAATTAGAGGAATGTGTGCACTGTGGGCCCGAGAAGAGGAGGTACTTCCTTGTTGAAGTCCAATCAACAGTTCTGCCTCCATTCTGTGGAGGGCACAGAGATATAGGAGTAAGATTCCTTTTAGGACAGTGCTTCTACCCCAGCGGCACTGTCATCTACTTTGTATCCCAAGTTACTGAGTCTTACCTGTTCTTTACCACCTGTATTATCAGTCATCGATGTCCTGTAGATTGTATGTCAGAAACGTGGCTGCAGTTTTGTTTTTTTTTTAACTTGCTCTTTGCCACTGCCTTCCTTCAGACACGGACTATAATCTTTGGCTTGGGCAATTGGGCTGGACTGCCTCCTGTTTGTCTCCTGTTTGTGTCTTGTCCCCTCTGATCCATCTTCATTATAGCCACCTTACAGACACAAGGGTGTTTTACCTTCCAAAATATAAATCTGATCGTCACTTTTGTGCTTAAAATGCCTCAGTATCTCTTCTTGTATTCAAGCAGTAAATCTTGTGCCTCATGTGGTAGGCACTGGTGAGTCAGACATGAATACAATGCAGTAGTTGCCCAGTAAGGAGCTCATGTCTAATAAACACAATTACAATATACTGTTGGTTCCTGGAAAATGAATACGCTTTCAGATATTGACATATCAAACCTAGAGAGACAAGTATAAGTTGCTGTAAAGTACAGTTGTAAACTAATTGAAACCTCCCTCACCCCTCAAAGTGTGATATTTAATGTGACATCTGACTCTGGACTAAAACAAGCATCAGTTCACTGTTATTACAAGTTTCTGGAGTGATGTGTAGTGTTACTAATAGTAGTAACCATTAGAGTTTATCTATAGCTGCATGGACTGTGATCTGGGTGTAAATATTAGTGATCAACATCCTGTATGAAAAGATAGGATTTGCATAACTGAAATAACTGAAATAGTTTAACTGACTTCATGATTGAGGGATTTTTGTTTGTTTAATTATAGGTTTTGGGCTGGAGGATAGTTACAAGTATTGTCTGGTCAGTGCTGCTTCTGCCCATCTGTACCACAGTATTTGTCATCTTCAACAGCATTGATTTATTTCATCCTATACAGTGGCTGTCTGGTAAGTGATACTCAGTTTGGGGAAAAAAATTTACAGGACCCACTTCTCAACATAAAAATCGCATTATGTTTTAAATAATTTATTTTAATTGCTGTATTGACAATGACAAAACATTCACTTTGAGGTATTCTTAAGGCATTCCCTTCCTAACATAGGCCTCTTCACTATATAATAAGATTAGTAGACACATCAGAGACTGTGTAGTATTATCACATGAACAGAAAGATCATTAGAAGACCACATAAATAAGAACCTAATTTTGTTTATTTGTCTCTTCCATTTGGCAGCTTTATTGAGGTTGTCTTTTTAAGAAGTGAACTATTCCTTTTATATATTTAAAAATTGTAGGTAGAAAATATGACATACCTTTTTAAAAAGTCTGTCTAAAATTAAGAATACTTTGGGACTTCCCTGGGGGTGCAGTGGTTAAGAATCCACCTGCCAGTGCAGGGAGCACAGGTTCGATCCCTGGTGCAGGAAGATCCCACATGCCACGGGGCAACTACCCATGTGCCACAACTACTGAGCCGTGTTCTTAGAGCCTGTGGTCTGCAACAAAGAGAAGCCACCGCAATGAGAAGCCCGCACACCGCTACGAAAGAGTAGCCCCTGCGCGCCGCAACTAGAGAAAGCTCCTGGGCAGCAGTGAAGACCCAGTGCAGCCAAAAATAAATAAATAAATAAATTTTAAAAAAAGAATGATACCCTGGAATCTGATACATGAAATATATTTTAACAAATTTCTATATTGTGGTTGATAAAAAAGATGAGAAGAGAGAAAAGGAGGAAAGACTAAGGAAAATAGAGTTAAACTGAAAGTTTGATGAGGAGGAAAAGATTGGAGCAGGCTAATGTTTCTCCACATCCTTGTAGATAAAATTAATAAATTCATTAAACTAAACTATTTTATGTTAATAATAGCTACCAATTATTGCTGCCTACTGTATGCCAGGCACCAGGCTAAGTACCTTATGTATAATACTTCTTATCCTTCCTACAACCTTGTGTAATAATGACGTAGTATCCCTACTGAAATGAGGGAACTGAGACTCAGGTTATAAGTCTGTGCAGAGACACAGCTAGTGAATAACTGAACTAGGATTTGAATATTGGTCTCTGACTTCAAACCTATGTTTTTCCACTCTGCCACACTAGAATTAAAAAAATAAAAAGAGAGAAATGTTCCCAGAGTAGGTTTTGAAGTCTTTAAAGTCTTGCCTAAGGCCTAGAAGCACAAATACTCTTGAAATTCTTTTTTTCCCTCCCTCTCAGAAACAGTAACAATAAATTTCTTTTGCTTTGAAAAGTGGGGAGTATGTTGTTAATTTAATTTTTCTGAAGAAATGCCAGTTTTCAAAGTTAAAAGCTTTACCTTGTGACCTTTGGAGAGATATTGCTGCTAAAGAATTAAAGTCATTTTAAGTTTTTTGTTGAAACGTATCAATCACTTCTTGGGTGAGTCTCACAGGTCAAATGAAATTAAGCCATAAGCCAGCAAAAGAATGGCAAGTATTTCTGTACCCACCTTGCTGCGTCTGCATCACTCATGAGCTGGGCTGTCTAGTTGCAACCTCAGAATATTTCAATATTGTAATCTAGAGCCATTACCAATTGTTCAGTATTGGCACTTGAGATAAACACTTTCTGCCATTTCATGGCCCAAGGGTATCCTAGTATCACTTTCTCTTCAGATTGGATTTGATTTATGCCATTTTTCTCATCAAATATTACTTGTATTCTTCAACTTTTGCTTCACAAAGTCTTTACAGAGAAACTGTAGTCCTTCCTTCCTTATTTCCAGTCACATGAATCAGTTCTTTCACTCTTTTAGCTCAGTGTAATGCTTGAGGAGTTTAATTGTGGATACTGAATAAATATTTTTCCATAATTTTGGTCACTGAATTAAAATTTTAAAAATAATTGGTTTCATTATTAAGTCTTAGTCTATTCAACAAACATATGTCCTTATTTTTATATCTCTTGTTCATGTTTTTAGGCATAATATATATGTATTTTAAACTTTACCACATTTTTAAAATGGAATATTGATTGTTGAACTACTCTAAAATGTGACTGTATTAGTATTTCATAGGGACATCATGATTTTTTTTTAATTCGGCTCATTTGGATGATTTATGGATTATGCTATTTCTAGAAATGTTACTTTTTTCTAGCTGTAGGGACTAATTGCATTAATTAAGAAGAGATCTGAAAAATATTATTTACATTTTAAAAAGAAACTTTGTTGGTATATTACTAAATGTGATACTTCTCTGTTTCACGTGATAAAATGTTTGCATATGGTATTATTTTGTCTGATGTTAACATCTGGGTCATCTAAAAGAAATTCTAGTATAATTTTTAAGGACCTGGAACTTGGTCCAAATAGCTCGTGCTGTATGTAGTTCTTGAGTTGATGTCCTATAGGACCCATCAGCAGTGTATGAGTAAATTTTTAAATAAAAGATAACTTTTAAAATTATAGTTGTGGTTCAAGCCCCTTTTCTATTGCAGTATACTAAACATGACTATATAACTGAATGAACTTACTAATTCATCTCTCTTGTGTTTTAGATTCTTTCAGTGATCTGTATAGTTCCTATATAATCTTTTACCTTCTGCTGCTGTCAGTGGTAATAGTAATAATAAGTATTTTCAATGTGGAGTTCTATACAGGTGAGTTTTCAAATATTAACCATCTTTAAAATACCTGAATTTATTTTACTAAGGGCAGACTCAATGCATTTTGTATGTGGATGTGTACATCAGAGGCTGTATTTTATGTCAAAGTTTAAAAAATGTATACAGAATTATTATATATGCTTTGAATGTCTTACCATAAAATTTATTTGACCAATACATTCTCTGTTTTAAAAAAAATAATTAGAACTCTAATATTGGATGATTAGAACTCTAATATTGGATGATTCCAATTATATATATGAGGTATCTAGAGTAGTCAAATTGATAGAGACACAAAGTAGAATGGTGCTTGCCAGGGGCTGGAGGGAGAAGGGAATGGGCAATTGTTTAATGGGCATAGAGTTAATGGGTACAGGGGAGGATGGAAAAGTCTGGAGATGGATGGTGGTGATTGTTGCACAACAATGTGAGTGTACTTATGCCAGGAAACTATACACTTAAAAATGGTTAAGGGACTTCCCTGGTGGCCGAACTTCCAATGTAGGGGGCGTGGGTTCAATTCCTGGTCGAGGAACTAAGATCCCACGTGCCCCGCGCAGCACGGCAAAAAAAAAAAAGGTTAAAATGGTACTTTTTTTTAATGTGTACTTTATGACATACAAAAATTTAGACATTTTAATAATTCACAGCTGGTGTTAAAGTTATAATTCAGCAGATATATTATAAAAATAACTCCTTTATAGAGTAAGAGATCAAGACCAGATGATTTCTAAGGTCCTTTTCAAATATTGAAGTCTATAATTCTGTGGTTTTCCAACAAAATTTAAAATATCATATGTTTTGCCTTTGGAGAATCACCTGTTAGATTTCAGAGCTTTTTACTTTTTCTCAATTTCTCTCCTTGCTCTTCCTGCCGTTTCAGATTCCTTAAATCTGTCTTGAGGTAAAATGAGAAGCTTTTTCTTTCTCTTTTTTTTTTTTTTAACATTTTTATTGGAGTATAATTGGTTTACAATGGTGTGTTAGTTTCTGCTTTATAACAAAGTGAATCAGTTATACATATACACATGTTCCCATATCTCTTCCCTCTTGCATTTCCCTCCCTCCCACCCTCCCTATCCCACCCCTCTAGGTGGTCACAAAGCACCGAGCTGATCTCCCTGTGCTATGCGGCTGCTTGACACTAGCTATCTATTTTACGTTTGGTAGTGTATATATGTCCATGCCACTCTCTCGCTTTGTCACAGCTCACCCTTCCCCCTCCCCATATCCTCAAGTCCATTCTCTAGTAGGTCTGTGTCTTTATTCCCGTCTTACCCCTAGGTTCTTCATGACATTTTTTTTTTGAGAAGCTTCTTCTGATACTTCTTTTTTTCACTATAACATCATTCTTCTTTTTAGCTCTTTAGTACTTCCTTGTTAGATACGGTATAAAATTTCACATTGCTCTCTGGATTTTATAGTACACCCTTTTCCTTTGCTTTTCTAATCCCTCACTACTGGCTAATGGATCCCTTTTGCTATTCACGCCATCTACAGAACCCCTTGGTTTACAGCATGTGTTTTTTCACACTGTCCCATGTACCTGGGTAATCTAGATTTAGATGCCAGACAAGGGCTCTCGAGCTAGTCATTCTTTTTTTTTTTTGGCCTCGCCATGCGGCATGCAGGATCTTAGTTCCCCGACCAGAGATTGAACCTGTGTCCCCTGCATTGGAAGCGAGGAGTCTTAACCACTGAATCACCAGGGAAGTCCCCGTCTAGTCATTCTTAAAGCCTGACTAGTCACTTTGGCTCATTCCTTCAACATTCCTTATGTATTACTTTATGCCATGCATTGTGTGGGGATAAGAGATGTATGGTCCCAGTTTTCCCCAGGGGATCACAATTAATGCTGAGAAAGACAGTAATACATGGATAGTATGGACGCATATAGAAGCACCATTTACCCAGCATGGGGAGCTTCCTGGAGGAGGTGATGCTTGAACCAAACCTTAAAGAATGAGCTGTATTAAGTAGGCACGGAAGAAGAATGATGTTTTAGGGAAAAGGCGTATCATATAAAAAGACTTAATGACATGAGAAGGTTTGGTATGTTCAGAGTATGAGTCAGAATGTAAGTCAGTTACACAGTCAGTAGGCCTTGTGGGCATTTCTGGTGGGGAGGGGAAGGTGATAGCAGCCTCTTCCCCAAATTGTAAAGCACCTAAGCCCTCTCCCTTTATACTTAATTTTGTACTTCCCCACAATCTCTTTACTTGGTATGTATCAAAAGGAGAATGTGTACAAAGATAGGCCAGGGAACCCTGTGCCAACTGTTTTCAAAAGTCAGCACCCCTCACCTCCCACCCACACTTGCTTCCCCCAGCTCACTTCTGAAAACCTTTTAGGATTATCAGAGTGGTATTAGAAATTCCCATGCAAGCATTTATTTTAGTATTCAGTGTTATCATTATTTACCTGGTTTGTGGTTTATTTTTCACAGATGGACTATATATTGACAATTTAAAATGCTGAAGTAAGGATAACTTGCTGGAGGGCAAGCACTGTCTTAAAATTATTATTGTTTATTCCTTTATGGCAGTGAAGGGAGTGCCAGGGTAGGCACTATTTGAGCTATCAGGAAATCTTAATTAAAAAGAATTGAAAAATGTTAATCATACTGTACTTAGGTTTCACCTCTCTAGATCCTTTGGTTTTTCTTTTTCTTTGTGCATCTGTTTGTATTCAGTCTTTTTTCAAATTATTTTAACTAAGAATTTTTAACTTGGTATTTTTCTGTACTATACAGTGACTCTGGGTTTCTTCCTGCCCTTTGGTGTATTTGTGCAAAGGTGAGAGGGAATAGTTTAAGTCTTCTAATTTCATATGCTGCAGATTATAAAGCCACAGTCACGTGTTTTGTTTGCAGTTGTGCCTTCCATTCCTTGCTCAAGACTGGCACTGATAGGGAAGATCATTCATCCTCAGCAGCTCATGCACTCCTTTATTCATGCTGCAATGGGAATGACGATGGCTTGGTGTGCTGCGGTGATAACCAAGGGTCAATACAGTTTTCTTGTGGTTCCCTGCACTGTTACTGAGAGGTAATATTACATATATTTTTTCTAAGGGTGCTTGTTTAGTTACTAAGCCCAAAGTGACCTATATACATTAATAGTTTATGGACGTTCTTTACTTTCTGGACTTCAGTAAAAAGTGCTTTTTTATGTACATCGAATGTTTTTGATGTTTTATGTTTGTTGAATTCAACAGTTTTTTTAAACCATTTATTTTGTACAAGGTACTATGCTAAATGCTGTTGGATTTGTTAGAATGATTCACACATGGACTGTAAGCTCCTTGAGAGTTGAGAACAGTAGGGGATTTAAGACCTGGACGCAAATAGATATAATAGGAGAGAAATAGGAATGTATGAGAAATAGTATTTAGTAGGAAGAAAGTGAAATGTGCAGATAAAAACATCTGGGGCTTCAGAAGGCAGGGAGGAATCCACACATGGCTTCATGGAGGAGGTGGTATTTCGGTTGGGGTTTGAAGGAAGGACAGTATGAGAAGAATGAAGAAAAAAATTTTTAATAATTAAAAATACCTTCTTCAGTAGAGTACTTTTATAATTTTAAAACTTATACAGTTCTTGACCAGATGGCATTGATATAAATTTCAAGTTTATATTCTGACTTTAAAAGTCAAAAAAGTAATCTTAAGTTCTCTGTTATCCAGTGACTTTAAGACAGTATTCATGATTGCTACTGAATACTTGATTTCCTTTTGTCCCCCAGTTACATTATATAAGGCAAGTTTTTTTCCTAATGCAATAAATTTTCTTTAGTGAAAAGGGTCCCCCTGAGGGATTGCCTAGTTATAAGAGCAACACAGAGAGAAGCCCAAAGTTACAGCATCTCTATCAGGTTATAGCCTTTATTTAGAATTCTTCAGTCCAGATGCAATTTACCAACTCATAAGCACCATTGCTTACTGTCACAGGGGACTTTCTTACCCTTACCAGATTTCTGGAGGAGCAGAGCTAGAGCATTAACTAAAGGTCAAGTTCTCATGCATCAGGGAAAAGGGTTTTGTTAATCTTTTGCCCACACTTAACCCCTTTGTTAGAATTTGGGGCATTTCTTAAGTAATTAAGTCAAAGCTTTGCCTTCAGTAAATAATAAGCCTAAAGTAGTAACATGTGTCCCTGACTGTTGAATTAATAACCTAACTTTTCCCCTTCAGCTTAGATAGCCCTGCTGCACAAACCTGCTTAAATGAGTATCACCTTTTTTTTCTGCTGGCTGGAGCATTTATGGGCTATAGCTATAGCCTCCTGTATTTTATTAACAACATGAACTATCTTCCATTTCCCATCATACAGGTAAGCTATGATTTGAGCATTACTTTATGTCAGAATTTGGCAGAGTTAAAATTGCCTTGGTGTTTGTATATATAACTGGCATCATCTGATTAATTCAAGATTTGATCAGCAAAACTTAGGACTGAGATCCTCAAAATGCCATTTGGAGAGTAGATCTTTGTCTTCATGAGACTTCAGTGTCTGTTTGAGAGCTGCAGTTGCCCTTCCTGCTGCCACTCTCAGAATACCTCTTTGCTCCACTCTTCCCCTCCCTGCTAGGTAGTGGCAGTTGCTGTGACCTAGCAGGGCTGGGGGAGGGTGATGATGACATTCATGCAAAGTACCTCTGTGCAGCTGCCAGCTTCTTTTTGAACCTAAGAAGCTCATAAGCTTGAGAATGTACAACTAAGTATAGAATATGTCAGTTACTATCTCAAATCCTTTTCAGAACAAGGCTTGATGTGCATAAATAAAACAGTTTTGACTGGTTTGAGTGGGATAGGTTTTAAAAATTCTACTAGTTAGGTAGGAGCTGACTCTTCCTCTGGCAGGAGAGAGAAAGTTCGGTTGAGATTTTCCCGGTGCCATCAAGGCTTTCCCCAGCCTGTTGCTGCTATTCCTGACTGTGCTATTATTCGCTTCATTCCTGCTCTAGGGCATGCTGAGTACGGGGCTTTGGAGCAAAACTGTTAGAACCAGCCCCTTCCCACTAGGACACAGTCCGGTAGGGAGGGAGGGTATGTAAATAAATGATGTTCCACAAGAGTGTAAGTGTGAGAGCGTGACGGATTAGGATTCTCCTGGCTTAACTAAAATTTTCACATGCCTGTTGCATCCCTGAGAACAATCTGATGAAAATACACCTACTGCAAGGAGACAGTGCTCACAGGATCTGGTCCTTATCTGGATCTCGCCCTTATCTCCCTGCAGTCTGTGAGTGTATGAACAAAGAGTCCTATTTACAAATTCTTCACATCTTGTGAAGGTGAATTAAAGCAGAGTGTCAGCTTTGCCACCTCAGAATTTCAAAAGGAGAAACCCCCCCAAACTCCTGTATAGAAATATCCATGGTGAATCAGCTTTGATCCAAACATAGTTAAGAATATAGGAAATGAAGAAAAACAATTAGAGAAAAATGAGATTACCCCCAAATATCTTGCTCCTCTACGGACTTGTGTTGAAAGTAACCACCTATTTAACATCACGGATGTGTAAGAGTGAACAAGGGGAGTCCAGGATTGACAGTACTGATAAATTATTGTTTCTACCATGTACTGTTACATTTGTAAAATTTGACTACTAAATTTTTTGTAATAGCTTTTGATAAAATCTTAGATTCATTCTTGTGTATTCTTCCAGACCCTTTACTGTACATTTATATATATAGTAGCTATAATACTACATAGTTTGTGGGGTGGGGTTTTCATAAATAGTTTTATATTGTACGTATTATTCAGTAACTACTTTTTTCATATAACAGTATGAAAAATTAGATGTTTTTAAAAATCTAGTAATTTTAACCATTTACCATTAGTCCATTAGGGTTTTTTTCTATAAACTTGCCTATGCTACAAAACCCAGTTCCATTGCCCTTATTAAATTCTTAATGACAGACTGATAGGGAAAAGCAGAACGTTGGCATGGAGTAGGGGACAAAGAAATGGATTAATGCCAAGACAGGCTTGGCAAGTTATACGCCAACAAGACTATTTGAAAGTATTAAATGAGATAAGATTTATAGAGCCTGGCACATAGTAAATATTTGAATAGGTACAGGGTAGCTCATAGCCAAATCACAGAAGAACCCAACAGGGAATTGAAAAACACTTCAGCTTGGGAGCAAGAAGAGGGTTTATTAGCTGTTCTCTGCGTATCTACTGAAATGTCTGCCTGCTTCCTTAGCCTCTCTGGACCCTTGAGAGTGATGATGGAGGTGAGAGCTGCAGTAGGAATAGTTTAGGGACTGTGCCTTTTTATTAGGGCGTTGAGGTGAGATGGTGGTAGCACCCAGTAACTGCATCGAATAGTGCAATTCCATGTCTTAGAGTTTGAAAATATCTGAATAAATCAGGATACTTCAAGCTGTATGGTTAGTGATCAAGCATTCATTTCACCTGGGCTGCTTTTTGTAAGATGCTGTGGGAATCTGCAGACGTGGTATGAAGACATAACCTCTACCTAAGGACTATAATTCTTTGCTGTCCTTTAGCTTCTGAAATCCTTAGAGAAGGATCAGCCTTAATATAAACACAAAAGAAGACCAGAATTTGGGAAGTCCATCTTTGGTTCATTGGGTTTCCTTAGATTCTTTCCAATAATTTAAAAATTATTTTTTCCATTGGCATTTTTAGGGCCGACAACCCTTGTTTCACAAGAAGTGTAATTTTTTCAGGAAAAACATTTCGTATTTTTTCATATTTGATTCTTTTCTCTTAGATTGTTAGCATAGGAAGGTACCCACTAAGGAGCTGTTTAGCTGGTTCAGCCTTCTTATCTCACGGATAATTAGATAGGAGACGAGGCTGACTTAACGTTATACAGAAAGAAGAAGCACAGAACTCAGGTCTCCCAATTCTTAGTCTCGTGTCTTCTTCACTACCTCCTATTTTTCTGTAAAGAGCATGTGAAAAATTTTAGTGTAAAGGCAGCATACATTATCTTTAAGGTTGCAGACTCCGAAGCCAGCCTGCCTGCATTAAAATCGCAGATTTTTCTTGTGCTAGCTGGTAACGCTGGTTAAGTTAGTTACCCTCTCTGTGCCTTGGTTTTCTCATCTGTAAGATGGGGATAATAAAAGAACCTCCTTCATGGGGTTGTTGTGAGTGTTAAATGGATTAATGCATTTAAAGTGCTTGGAACACTACCTGGTATGTGATAAGCATCCAAAGAATGTTAGCTGCTACTGTTGTAATTATTATTATGTTTTTTGTACTTACTCCATCTCTGTGGTTCTTACTATAAGTATAGATTGATATTGTTAATTTTCTCATTTCTGATCTCATATCAATGAGATGTTGTATAATGTAAATATTAAATACTTTAACATCTGAAATGGATGATTTTTTTACCTCTGGAATAAACTTTGTCTTTTTATGCAGTGATTATGTTTTTGTGCGGACCATTATAGTTATGTGCTTGCTTTGGAATAAAAAAGAACCTTTGTTTGAATGTCATTTGATTCTGGTTTTCTTTTCTTCCACAGCAATACAAGTTCTTGCGCTTCAGGAGGTCTCTGCCTTTGCTAGTTAAGCATAGTTGTGTGGAATCGCTGTTCCTGCTTAGAAATTTCTGCATTGTGTATTATTTTCTTGGTAAGAATTTCTGCTTTTTGATACAGTATATGTATTAGCTCACAGCTCAGAAAATATCAGAGTCATTCTTGATTGTATTTATATATTTCCTACAATTGTAGGTATGTGATTAGCCCAGCTGATTGCTTGTTTCGATTAAGTGTTTAGATTTAGATTCAAACGTTCAAAGACTAGTTAAGAGAGGATATTGTTACAGAAAATGTGGTATATACATACAATGGAATAATAGTCAACCTTAAAAAAGAAGGAAAGCCTGTCACATGCTACAACATGGATGAACCTTAAAGACATTATACTAAGTGAAATAAGCCAGGCGCAAAATGACAAATACTACATGATTCCACTTATACGAGGTGTCTAAAATAGTCAAGGGACTTCCCTGGTGGTCCAGTGGGTAAGACTCCAGACTCCCAATGCAGGGGGCCCAGGTTCGATCCTAGTTGGGGTACTAGATCCCACATGCATGCCACAACTGTAAGCCTGCGTGCTGCAACGAAGATCCTGTGTGCCACAACTAAGACATGGCGCAGTCAAAATAAATAAATAAATAAATATTCAAAAATATATAAATAAATAAAGTAGTCAAACTCTTAGAAATAGAAAGTAGAATAGTGGTTGCCAGGGGCTGGAGGGAGGGGAGAAGGGGGAGTTGTTCAATGGACATGGAGTTTCAGTTTTGCAAGGTGAAAAAGTTCTGGAGAGCTGTTGTATGACAAGGTGCCATACAGTGTATATACACTTAAAAGTGGTCAAGATGGTAAATTTTATAATGTATTTTTTACCACATAAAAAGATATATCCTTTAAAAAAAAAGAAAATATTGTATATCATTTAGTCATTACTCTATAAATAACATATTCCTTTTTATCACTTTTTGTAACTTGCTAACTAATACAACAGAAATACCCTGTTGCTAAGGGGACATTGTAGAATTTATTAACATGAATTTTAAGCACAAAGATGCAGCTTATTTAATATAATGAACAGTACAAGTTGAATGGAAACCTTAATCTCAATAGCAACATATATTAATATAAACAAAATCCAGCATTCTAAAATACTGTTTTCAGACTATAACATTTTCTGGTCCTACTTTTTTCTGTGGAATAATTTTACAAAATTGTTCTATTTGTGCATAGGCCATTCTGTTGTCTACTTTAAAAAATTTTTAGTTTATATAATGCATTTTTCTACGTAGCTTTTATAATTGTCATTTTAATGTTAACACTTTGTTGTTTTTTATTAACCTACTGCAATCAGCCTGGATGTTCCCCTGTTGTTGTATCAATACATTTGGGCTGACGTAGCAGCTGTGTCAACATATCCATGCCAACTATTTCTTCTTTAATTCCAGTTATGTTTCATTCAGATTTCCAGTGTTACCACTTTTCATTTCTTTGTTGCACTTTGGTCTTTTTGGCCAGTTTCCTCTTTCAGTTTTTCGTTTTGGTAAAATGTCATGGAGATTTATCATGGCAGATAAGGAGGCAACACAGCTACATGCTTTGCTGTCTGTGCCAGAACTGAATAACAGACGTGAGTGACTAATCACTAACAGACTTTGAAAGAAAGGATGTCCATCTGTTATCTATATACTGATTTGTGTACTACTGAAAAGCTAGAATTGGCTATATTCAGTTATGCACAGCTAAGGCTACAGTAACTGAAATTTGAATTGTGTGGTTGCAGCCTGGTGTTACTAAACCACAGTAACTGAAATATGTACATGTTGGACGTGTGCAAAGCAAGGACTGCCTGTATTTAGAAATTACTCTCTTTTTCTGCCCATTCCTAATCAAAGTCTAGCATTTTGACTGAGGTCTTGGTGTCTACTTGGTCATCTCATCTACCTCATGTTCCAAAGCATGATTAAGATTTGTTTCATTAACTTTTTATGATTATAGCATGGTGTTTTTTCATTTCAGGCCACATTCCCAAAGCTTGGATTAGCACTGCTATGGACCTTCAGTTAGATGAGTAAGTGATCCTGAAAAGTCTAATTTTAATGCTTTTAATTCTCTCCATCCTTTTAGATGTTTGCTACTTTCCAGATGTTTTATTTAGATTTAGCCTTTAAATTTTTTAAAAAATTGCATTCATTTTTGAATACACATAGTTCACATAATTTAAAATTCCAATGGTATATAAAAGGGTATATGGTGAATCTGTTGGCCTCTGTCTCTAGTCACCCAGTTCCTTTCCCCAAAAATAAGCAATGATAATTCCTTTTTTGTTAGATACAGCTTTTATATAAGTGGATTTCTTGAGTTGCATGGACATACCTCTCTTTTGTTTTTCTCCTCAATAATCATTCTTTGCTATGTTGTGGTAGATGAGCACCATACTATGGTTTTACTCTAATTTTACCTGTGAGGAAACCAGATTTGAGTCAGGTCACGTGACCAGTTGAAGGTCATAAGTAGCAATGGAGTGACAGCATTGGGGTTTATTGTTCTAGTTATTCCTTATGCACTTTGCACATAGGCAAAGCTTTAATCTTTATTTAGCGAATAAATGTAAACTTCTCTATTAGTATTTGTTCTTCTAATTATTGGTTATTCCACTGTGATACTTTTGTATGATCTTAACTATTATCACTTTTGAGGAGTGGGAATATCGACATTAATGGATGTTTGAGGTATTATGGTTTCTCCAGTGTAGATTTCAAAAAATTCCTGACTTTTAAAAGTTGCTAGGTAAAATTTAGTTTTGTCTTCTGCTTAATCACTATATATGAAACCAAACGTGTGCGTCATTTATTATGTTAGCCCAGGTTTTATACTTGGTCAAATGGAAAGAAAAAAATAATAATGGTATTGATAGAAATTTAATATAATACTTTTTTCCTCCTTTCACCTAAAAAATGTTTTGTTTGTATGGCAGTGCCTGATATTCTGGACTTAATGTATGCCAGGCCCTCAGTGATGCTTATTTAAAAGCAGAAAAAAAACTTTATCATCCCCACCGCCACCCCAACCCCAAGGAAGGTCAAGTACTACGCTGGGCACTCCTAACATAAACTGTTTTAAATCTCATAAAAGCCCTAAGAGGTAGAATGAAGAGATTATGCCACCATATGGATGAGGAAACTGAGGGTAGGTTAGGTCAAGTGATTAACAAAATCACAACATTTACAAATAGCAGAGTCAGAGGTTCTAGTCCTGTTTTCACAATTGCTAAGTATGATTGTAGGATTATAATGACTTTGCAAATTGAGCTCTTCAAGGTTTTGGTAACATTGCCTGCATTCCCTTTATTTAGCATTCTAACAGAGTTTCTTAACTTATTTTAAAAGTAAAGTTTGTTATTTTTAGATAGTACTTTGTGTTCTTAACTACTATGAAACTGTTTATACATATACAGATAGAGCTGAAATCTGGTCCAGGAGAGGTGCTAGTCATGCTGAATGGTTTTTAAGTATCAAGCTACAAAACAACAATAATAAAATTTTACCCAGTCTCTAGGGGAGACTTCTTCCATCATAGAAAGTGACAGTGAAGATTTGGAATGCAAGAAACTAAGAGCTAGTTTAGGTCTGCTCTTCCCTTAAGGCTCCCATGTGTACTTTGTAAGAAGGTATTAGTGAAAGAACTGTACAGGGTACAAAAGGAGAGGAATCTATCACCATTATTATTTAGAAATAGGATTTGTTTGTTTCTCAGTGTAGGGCCTCATGTCTCTTAAATGCTTAGATTGTATTTTTCCTACAGGATTAAATAGTAATTTCTGCTTTCACAGGCAGTTTCATAGGCCTCTTGACACTGTGAGTGGCCTCTTGAATCTCTCATTACTTTACCATGTCTGGCTCTGTGGTGTCTTTGTCCTGATGACTTGGTACATCTCGTGGATCCTCTTCAAAATCTATGCCACAGAGGTTAGTATTGAGTTTTTTGTCAGTACTTTTCTGTTTTGGAGTGCAGAGGTTTATTTTTAGTAGAGCACTGATCAGCATGTTGTTGTGCCCAAAGCCATTTTGAGAAGTTGGGTTTTGGTTTTTCTTCTGAGATTTCATAAGGCATGTATCTTTTATAACCATCATTTATTTGTATTTTTTTCTGAGGAACAGTGTTAGTGTTCTTAATGTTTGAAAACTAAACTGAATGAACTGTTAGTGGTACTTACTATGTTTTATCTATAGTGTAATTCTCATCTGAAAGTTTCTATTTCTCTACTGAGCATATACTAGATTGGCCTGAATTTTAAATTAATTTTACATGCTATTGATATAGATACTGTTGATCAGTATTAAAATATTTAAATATAAGGAAGGCAATAAAATACTTCTTTTTTTTTTTTTTTTTTTTTTTTTTGCGGTACGCGGACCTCTCACTGTTGTGACCTCTCCCGTTGCGGAGCACAGGCTCAGCGGCCATGGCTCACAGGCCCCGCCGCTCCGCGGCACGTGGGATCTTCCCAGACCGGGGCACGAACCCGTGTCCCCTGCATCGGCAGGCGGACTCTCAACCACTGCGCCACCAGGGAAGCCCAAAATACTTGTTCTTTGAAGGAACTTTTAAAAATTTATATTGAAGAAATGATTTTAAATGAGTAGGAATTGCATTGTCTTCATCATCCAAATGTTTGTCTTAGAAAATGAGTGTTTCTGTTTTATTTTACCATCTCTGTAGGTTTGTACCCTCCAGTGACTTCAGAGAATTTTTTCTTAAATTTGTTTCTATTATTGGAAGTCAGAGATCTAGTAAAATTGGGAAAGTAACATGTTAGAAGGTAGTGTATTTGGGTACATGTAATTTTAATGCAATCTGTTTTTGCGAGGAACACTAAAGATGTTAGTTTGGTTGTATTGTCTCCTTTATAATAAATTTCAAATAGTGCTAATTTACTGAATGTAATTAAGTCATGAAAATAATCATTCCATAGTCTTTATATTTGATTATATTTGATAGGCTCGTCTTTTCCCTGTTCAACCACCATTTTCAGAAGAGTCAGATGAATGCCTCCCGAAAGTTTTAAACAGCAATCCTCCCCTCATCATAAAGGTAGCGGAACTATGCATTTTGTGTCTTTACACAGTCATCTCTAACTTACCTTATGGGATAGACTTAATATTTGCATAATTAAGTATTTCGATATATTTTTTGAGGGCCTAGAATATTCTAATACTGTAAAAAGTATTGTAAAAATCACCTACATGCTACATTAAATGCTGTTTACTTTTTCAGTTTTCATTCCAAGTGACTAAGATGCAAGTATATATTGCAACGTATGTGTATAAGCTAGACTAATTCTGTATTTAGGAGAGATATAAAAATATTTCAAGCATGAAATATAATATACAACCATATACGTTAGCTTTTCACAAATTCTTCATGGTAGCAAAACAAAACACTGATTTTTTTTTTTTTAATAATTGGTTTAAGGTATATTTTCACTCATATAGAATTGTTGGCTGTTATGATCAAAGGAAGTACTTGATAGTGTGTACATATTCAATGAACTCTCTTAAAATTTGAATAATGATAATCTAAAACAAATTTTAATCAAAAGAGTCTAAAGAAGTTGCAGTACGTTTATAAATCAACCTAAGTGAGAATAAATTGTTTTGATTTAAGTTTCATTTTGAAATTTTAAAAGTAGAACTACAATATATATGATCTTGTTAAGAGGTCATAGTACTTAAAAAAGAATTAAAATAGAACCTAGAGTTTGGATTACACTCTAGAAAAGTTGTAAACTAATAAGAAAATGACCCACTAAGGTTCTGATTACCTTTAAATATCAATTATGACTAATTTATTAGATAAACAAAAATATCAGTTACTCATTTGGTTATTTAAAAGATCTTTATTTACTGGGCAGATGTTAGTCACTGCTAGTTGCTTAGGGTGTAATGATGAATAAGACAAAGCACAGCCTAATGGAAAAGGCAGATACACAAAATAATGAAAATTTACTGTGGTAAGTGCAGTGGGAACCACTTACTCTGCTTGGGACCAAAGCAGGAAACCTTCGCAGAAGGGATGGTATCTTGAATGATGAGTGAAGTGGTTTGCCAGGGAACAAAATGAGGATTTTGAGTAAAAAAGTACAGCATATGTTGTGTCTCTACTGTGTGCCTGGGCACTGCTTTTGGACGTGGCAGCGAGCAAAACATTATCCCTGCCTCACAGTTTAGTGGGTGGAACCCGGTGAGACAAGTAAGCAGGCAGTTACAATAAATTATGGTAAGTACCATGGTTGAGAGCTGTGTGAGTATATGTTTTTGCCGGGGAGGCCAGGGAAGTTCCAGTAGGAAGTGGTGTTTTAAGTTTCCCACTATAAGGTGGGAAGGAACACAGAGAGTTCCGTAGTTCCTCGGTAGCTGGAGCCCACAGTGACTAGGGTAGCCTACAGAGGGTAGAGGCAAGAAGGTTCTGGAAGTCTAGAAAGGAAGGTTATGGTTCTGAAAAGTATTTCCTTCATGAAAAATTTCAACTGATTTCCCCTTAGGTATGTAGTATTGAGCCCCATTCATAAATAAGATTTTATATAGAGGTTAAAAAAATTAAATAGTGTGTATTTTTTTCCCTTTCAGTATTTGGCCTTGCAGGACCTGATGTTGCTTTCTCAATATTCTCCTTCACGAAGACAAGAAGTTTTTAGCCTTAGCCAGCCAGGTATTGCTAAAAATAATAGACCTAATAGGAACTGAGTATGTGTGTGCAGAAAGTGTTCCACTTAAAGTTTGGTGAGCTCGATATACTTATTAAAATATCACACATCATTAAATATCACACATATTTAATAATACTTGCATTAAATGAAGTATTGATTTAAACATTGTACAACTGTTTGCATTGCTGTGGTTAGAAATTATATTTCCAGGAAAAGTATATTTAAATTTTTATATTATTTCCTTCTGTCCTCTCATTCCCTTCACCTGAAGAAATTATGAGGTAGGCTGACAGTTTTAGAGCAGAAAAGTACAGTTTAAGAATCCTAGAAGTTTTAATGCTATAAGGGGTCTTAAAAATCAGATGGTTTAATCCTTATGGAGGACCTAAGTCTGAGAGAGATTAAAATGGCTTAATAAAGTTAATGTCAGAGTTGGAATAAGAAATTCTGTCATTTGACTCTTAAGTGCAGAGCTCCCCCTTCCTGCCGTGCAACTTTGCCTTCCTTTTTAAAAAAAGAAGTGAAAAGAAACTATCAATAGACTTGATGGTGATAGGCCCAAGGACACTCTTGGCAACTCTGAAACACTTCTTCATTGTTACTTGCCGAGCTCCTCCAGACTGCAGCTGGGCCAGTAGTGCTCTGCCTTGTTCCTAGAGGGAAAGCCTTCCAGCCCAGCACCAGTGGGGACAGAACCTGGGTAGCTTTACATGTCTGTAATAAGCTCTTCATTATTTTGCCAAACTCGCCAATTCCCACATTATAAAATAAACCTATAGTTTACATATTACATATTACATGGAAATACATGGAAATAAAATCCAGTTATATAAAAATATAGATGATTGGAGCCACTCTCCTTTTGGTAGTATGAAAAATCCAGTGCTGATGCTGTGGAAAATTAACTGTAGCAATACTTTTCTAGCAGACTGAGGTTTACTTAAGAATTCTCTATACACTAAATGTTTTCACAAGATATTCAAGTAAACCGTACCAGGGTGGCATGTTCTCTGCCAGAGAACATATTATTAAAATGTAACTGGTCATAGAAATAGAGATGAGATTTGTGGTTACCAGAGGCAAGGGGTGGGGGCAGGGGAACTAGATGAGGGCAGTCAAAAGGTACAAACTCCCAGTTATAAGATAAGTAAGTACTAAGGATGTAATGTACAACATGATAAATATAATTAACACTGCTGTATGTTATATATGAAAATTGTTAAGAGAGTAAATCCTACGGGTTCTCATCACAGGGAAAATTTTTTTTTCTATTTCTTTAATTTTGTATCTATAAGAGTTGATGGATGTTCACTAAACTTAGTGTGATAACCGTTTCATGATGTATGTAAGTCAAATCATTATGCTGTATACTTTAAGCCTAATACAGTGCTGTATGTCAATTATATCTGAAAACTGGAAGAAAAAAAAATGTAACTGGACCATTACATAGTTCCTTACTGGTCCTGTGATACAGCGGTAAAAAACGTCCTGGGGGGCTTTCCTGGTGGCTCAGTGGTTAAGAACCTGCCTGCCAGTGCAGGGAACACAGGTTCGAGCCCTGGTCCGGGAAGATCCCACATGCCATGGACAGCTAAGCCCGTGCACCACAACTACTGAGCTGGCACTCTAGAACCCGCGAGCCACAACTACTCAAGCTGCGCACCTAGAGCCCGTGCTCTGCAGCAAGAGAAGCCACTGCAACGAGAAGCGCACGCACCTCAACGAAGAGTAGCCCCCGCTCACTGCAACTAGAGAAAGCCCATGTGCAGCAACAAAGACCCAACGCAGCCAAAAATAAATAAATAAAGAAATTAAAAAAAAAATAATTTAGGAAAAAAAATGTCCTGGGGCCTATTGATGGAGTATTTTGTTTGTTTTCAGGTTAAGTGGTATTCCTCTTAAGTTGTAAATGGGAAGAAAGATTTAAGGAGGGACCTAAGTGAAGAGAGAATGATTGTTTAATGCCCAGGATGGAGAAACCAGTTTTCAGTGGACTCCTCTGCTATTCTCAACGCACAGTCGATTTTTGCATGACAGCTATTGGAGATAAAGATTTTAGAAAATCAAAAGATAATGAGAATTAAGGGAATTTTTAAGAGTGTGGATCACAGTAGTTAAATAATAAGATAGCAGATACATAAACACTCAGTATAAAGTATGATCACTGTCAAATAGTGTGTCACTTCTATAGATGTAATAGCAAATAAGGGCTCTTTTGCAAATGAAAATGTAAGGAAGCACAGTGGGTGAGCCACAGCAATTTAGAGGTCACTGGGGGCCATGGGGTGCTTCTCATTAGACATGTTCATTGTCATAAGTCTTCAGTCTGTTCAGTACTGCTAGTGAAGTAACCTGGGTCTTTTTCACTCAAACTGTGCAACAATGTTTGGCTTTATTTTAGCAACCAATTTGAGAATGGTTTTTTTTAATGGTAAAATACCAAATTTTTGCTTGTAGACTTTTAGGAAAATTATTTCATCCAAATATTTATTGAACTCCTGCTGTGTATTAGATGGCATGAGTGTAAATGGTAGCTTGACTGAGAAAAGTGGGCCCTGATGCGAAGTGTAATATAGCATTTCTTGTTGATTTTTCTCCTCATTTTGAGAGGAGACCATAAGATTATCTACATTTTAAAAGCTGGTATTTGGACCTCCTAGGTGGACATCCCCACAGTTGGACAGCCATTTCAAGAGAGTGTTTGAATCTTTTAAATGATATGACTCAGAAACTTGTACTCTATCAAGAAGCTGCTGCTACAAATGGGAGAGTGATGTCTTCATCCTACCCAGTGGAACCTAAGAAATTGAATTCTCCAGGTAACTCCTAATACTACTAAGAGAGGGGAAAGCACTTACATTTTATTTCCTACGGAAGGTAACAGTAGTTAATGTAAGGATATGTATATAAGTGTGAAGTATATACTTTTAGGGAAAATTGATCTAATATATGGGATATTGTACTGAATCAAGAAAAAGGCCTGGGTACTATTGTAGATTGAAAAAATTAAGTCCAGTGTGGTGGTGGTGGTGTTAAAAAGGCTAACAAAATGTTAATCATCAAATAGAGGACTTCAGCTTACTCTAGTAGAGAGCCAGGTGAATCTTTACAGGTAATACTGGATGCTGCTGTGATTGCAGTATCCCAGAGATAAAAAGTTCCTGGGCGGTGCCCAGAGAGGAGCAACTGCAATGACTCGGTGATTTGGGGATGGGGGCATCACATTCATTGTTTTAAGATAGCTTGATATAATGTTTGAAAGATGAAAGCTGAGAGGAAAAAGTACAGGTGGAGGAACCTATGCTATTTCACAAAACACCTTAAGTAGACAACACCTAGGAATGTAAGACTGATAAAAAGACTTAATGTTCCAGTGCCTTTTGGAGCCAGGCATTTAATGAAAATGGGCAGAACTGGCTGGGTGAGGACTGTGGTAAACTTGAGAGCACAGTCTTCATCTGAAATGGGAAGCTGCGGGTTAGCTTCAGTCCATTGTTCCCATATGGAAATTTGGACCCAGTATCTGAACTTCTGGGCTTTTTTTTTCTTTTAAAGAGAAGCCTGAAGAAGTTTTAGGGAAAATCTACCACTTTTAAACATTGGCACCTAATCTTGATATTTAAAAAAATCACTATATGGGCCAAAGCAAACACATCTCTGTCTTTGACTTCATTACTCTGCTGGGGTCATAGACCAAAAACAAAGAGATTACAAAAGAAAAGTGATTTAGATAAGTTCATGAATGTCAGATTTTAGAAGATTCTAGAGTGTTTCAGATGTTCTTAGCATTCAGATTAGCATTTATTTATTCAGCAAGCATTTATTGAATGCCTACCATGTACCAAGCACTGTGCTAGAAGCCAAAGAGTTGAAGATGAAAAAACATTCTTGGAACTGACCTTTTCGTGGGAGGCACACGAATAATGACAAGACAATGTAACTGCTAAAAGGAAGTCTGTCAAAAAGGAGTCTGAATGGGTAGGATGATGTTTGATAATGAAAGGAGGAGTTTAAATTTTATCCTTTAGATGTGGCACTGTTAGAGAATTTTGAGTAGTTATAGTTACATCAAATTAGCATGTTAGAAAGATCATTGTAATTCTGAGTTGGGGGAGATCCTGGGCCAGACCAAATATGGATTATTCATTATTTTAAATTGTTGTCATATCCCATTACTCAGTCAAAATTTGCCTCTAATTTTGAGGAATAACCGCAAAACTTAAAAACCCCAATCTTAATTTGTAAATCGATTCTCCAAATATTTGTTATTGCCATTAACCCTTAAAGAGTCATGTCATGAAAATTTGGTACTTTAAATGTTTGATGTCTTATGCCAGTTTTATTAAAAAGATAGAATACTAGTGTAATTTATTTGTCTTTGTGCCTTGTACTGGAGTGGCAGAAAGATGTTCTTCTATTTTTGTACAAGAGACTCTATAAATTGGTACAGTTATGAGATAACTTTTGAAGAAGCTGTTTACAGATCAGATTTGTAGGCAAATGAGTCTCTGGTGTGACTTCTGTTAACTTGAAAGAACTCTGGGGAAAATGGGATAAGATTAGCACTCTCTCTGTACATTTTCACACTGTAGATTTGATTCAGCCAAGTAATAGTTACAGTAAGATCATGCAGTAACCCTGGGCATATTCTAATGCAATAAGGTTGTTGCCATTTGAAAAAAAAGTATAAGTTGATAGGTTCACTCAAAGCAGCTTAGAGTTAGAAAAATTGACCTTGAAGATGAAGATACCTGTTTAGAGAAAAAAAACGTGGGCTGTACCACCCTGACAGAAAAAGATGTATAAAGCTCCTTGAGTGGTCACCAAGTTGCAGTAGTAAAATATGGATGTTGAGAATGTAAACCTAAATGGAAACAATCTACAGAGCCTTGGTTAAATGAGTTAAACAAAGAATTGAGATGTGTAAAATTTGAGAACCTCCACAGTGGCCTGCTTTGATCAGGTTGCCTCTTCAGCACTGGATCTGTTCTTTTACAGAAGAAACTACTTTTCAAACCCCCAAGTCTAGCCAGATGCCTCGGCCTTCAGTGCCATCATTAATTAAGACATCGCTGTTCTCCTCAAAATTGTCTACACCTGATGTTGCAAGTCCCTTGGCGACCCCATTTGGCTCTAGTGTAGTGAATCGGATGACTGGGATTTTTGATGTAAACACGTGCTATGCGTCACCTCAAAGTCCTCAGCTTACAAGAAGAGGGCCAAGATTATGGACTTCGGCTTCTGGTGAGGACTATTTATTTTCTAAAATTTGAAATGTCATAGTTACAGAGAATCAGGCTAAGTTTTCACCTTCTTGGGTTTTTTTTTTGTAGGTCAGCAAATGACTGAATATTCTAATCCTTCTCCATCTACCTCTGTTAGTGCTGAGGGTAAGACAGTGAGACAGCCCAATATGATTTATTCATGGATTCAGAATAAACGTGAACAGGTAGGATGATACGGGTATGGGATTTATAGTTACATGTAACATTGAGAGAATCAAGGATCTCACTTAAGTAAGCCATTAGGAATAAATAGGACTTTGGGGATGCTTAATGTGTTAAGTTGACCCATATAAAATTGCCAGTATTTGACTGGTTTTGAGTTATAGAAATTGCAATTTCATTTGGCTTAACCTAATACAGTGCCTTTGATCTGTGAATTCTTTCATTTAAGAGATATTTATTGAGCTCTTCATCCATATAGGGTGTGGTTTTAGGTATTGGGGAAACAGCAAACAAAAGTCCCTGACCATATGTTTACATTCTAGTGAGGGGAAAGAGGTGAGCAAGCAAGTGTATTACATTTCTTTGAATATAAAAAATGCAGTTTATGCTTGAATAACTCGGGTTTGAACTGTGTGTCCACTTATATGTGGATTTTTTTTCAGTAGTAAATACTACAGTACTACTTGATTGCAGTTGGTTGAATCCACTGATGTGGAAAACTGTGGATACAGAGAACGGATTGTAAGTTATAGGTGGATTTTCAACTACAAGAGGGTCAGTGTCCCTAACAACCGAGTTTTTCCAAGGGTCAACGGTACTATTAATTGTAAGACTTACTTTACGTACCACTAAGAAAAAAAAGTTGCCAGTTAAACCGTGACATGCTATTGACTATAAGATGCATCCTGATATGTCATGTGCAAAATATGAAAAATATATGTCTTAAAAGGGAAGAAATTTGATGTCTTACCTGCTATGTAGGAAAATAGAGCAGGTAAAGGAGACCAGTAACTAGGGGAAGAGAGTACTATTTTATATGGTGTGATCAGGGGACATTTCATTGATAGGGTGACTCTTGATCAGAGGCCTGAAGGGAGGGCAGGGAACAGCAAAATGCAAAGGCCCTCAGGTGGGAGTAGGATTGGCTTGCATGAGGAACGGTATGGACACTAGTGTGTCCAGAGCAGAGTGAGGGGAGAGTGGTAGGTGGGTGGTGAGATAAGACATGTAGCAGGCACCCAGAGCTCGTCAGGCCTATTAGCCGTTGTAAAGACTGACATTTTCTCTGAATGTGATGGATAGCCACTGCATGGTTTTACCCACAAGAATGACATGATGTAACTTCACATTTTGAAAAACGCTGCTATGTTGAGACTAGATCCTCAGAGGGCAGGAGTGGAAGCAGAGGGACAGTAGTAAAGCTGTTAAAGTAATCTAGGGGGAGATGATGGTCTCTGTGACCAGAGTGGTTGTGGTGGAGACTAAAATGTGATCAAGGTCTGGATATATTTTGAAGGTAGATGTAATAGGACTTGCTTATGGTTTGGTTGTGGTGTGAAAGAGTCAGTGTTGATACTAAAGTTTTTGGCCTGAGGATCTGAAATAATGTAGTTGCAGTTTATTGAGTTGCAATTTACTGATGATTCTGGAAGAAGAGATTTGATAGGGGTAAGGTAGGGAAATCATGAGTTTGATTTTAGACATGTCAATTTTGAGATACTTACTAGACAACCAAGTGAAAATACTGAATAAGATATGAGACATACATCTGGAGTCTAGGGGAAAGTCCAGGTTAGAAATGAAATTTTGGAAGTCATCAGAATATAAAAGCCATGAGACTCCGTGAAAATTCTTGGGGAATATAGATATAGAAGAAGAGAGATGCAAGAACCAGGACCCTCTAATGACGAGGTCTGGGAGATGAGAAGGAATAGCAAAGGAGCACCGTTGAGGTGAGAAAGAACCAAGAAGTGTTTCAGACAGAAGTGAGTGTCAGAGATGATGCTGATAGGTAGCATGAGACTCAAACTAAGAATGAACTGTTGCGCTAGAAATGTGGAGGTCATTGAGTACTTGACAAGAGCTACTGGGTGGAGTAGAGGGGATGAACACTTGATTGGCGTGGGTTCAGGAGAGACTGGGAGAGGAATTGGAAACCACAAGAAAAGCTAGATCTTTCAAGGAGTTTTGCTATAAGGGGAACAGAGAAATGGGGTAGTAGCTGGGAGGAGTTGAGGGGTCAAAGAAGGGTTTTATTTTTTAGGATGGGAGAAATAATATCATGTTCATTGATAGAATGATCAATTAATAGAGAGGGCAGAACTGAAGGCATTTTACAAAACTTCAGGATCCCATATGGCTCTATATGCCATAAGTACTGCTGTGTCATGAATTTACTTTCAAGTCAGTTGGGGTATATAGCTTTTAGCTTAATATTAAGAAAATTGTTTTCCCTGTAAATATCAACTAGTAGAAAACCACTTCATGTCTTAAGATCTTTTTTTTTTTGGTAGGGGAAACATGCTCTTTTTTGGTATTAAGAGGTAACGGGTAAGACAGTTGTAGAGAATTGAGAAAGAATATGGTCTTAGAAAATATCACCAGAACCACTTAGAGTTCCTTTTTTATTATGACAGGACTTAAATTTGAGGGCTAGACATGTGTACATGGGAATGCAGTTTAGGTTAGATGGCCTATCTTGGTTATCCAGTTTATAGTACAGAGGTATTTATTTACGTAGTTTACCTTAAATACTGTTCTTTCTTTGTAAGATGTGAAGTGTTTCATTTAAGTTAGTGTCAGGAAGAACCTGGAAATGTGTAATATTATATTTGAGTAGAATTGCAAAATGTGCATGTGTTAATTCTTCCCTTTTTCCAACTCAGATTAAGAATTTCTTATCAAAACGGGTGCTGATAATGTATTTTTTCAGTAAGGTAAGAATATGTAGTTATAGCATTGGGAATGGGGGGGGGAGGAAACAAAATAAGAATGAAGTAGCAGGTAGGATTTGACTTCTAAATATTTAGCTTGATCCTAGCAAGCCAAACAGCTCTGCATCATGCTTCACTAAACCTCCCTTTTAACAGTGGCTGCCCTAGACACACATCTCACCTTAGTGGCTTCCTGAGGCTTGGCTCTAGTTGGCCTTCTCAGTTTCCTGGCTGCAGGCAGCTTTGTGCTGATGTGTAGCCCCTTGCTGCAAAATGAGTAGATCCATGGTGATGCTTCATGGCTCATTGTCCTGCTAACATCTTTATGGCCAATTTGGTGTTCAGAAGGGAGATGACTGGGTTAGATTGCAGATGTTAAACTTGGGTTGGATAAAAGTTGTAATTCAGACCACAAACTAAATGACTTTCCAACTTGTCTGTCAGCTGCCCCAGCTGCTGTAGGGGAGTAAATCTCAATGGTAGAAGCTAAAAATTCATTCCTGTTTTCACTGCTACAGCTGTTGTGTGTCAGTTAATCCTTTGATGAGGAAAACCTTGCCCATTTGTAGGGGAAAGAATTTTTGTTTTAATTTTTTTTTTTTTTTTTTTTTTTCCCCCGGACGCGGGCCTCTCATTGTTGTGGCCTCTCCCGTTGCGGAGCACAGGCTCCGGACACGCAGGCTCAGCAGCCATGGCTCACGGGCCCAGCCGCTCCGCGGCATGTGGGATCTTCCCGGACCGGGGCACGAACCCACGTCCCCTGCATCGGCAGGCGGACTCTCAACCACTGCTCCACCAGGGAAGCCCTGTTTTAATTATTTTAATCTAGCTTCTCTCTTTTTCCAGATACTGTAGTATTAACTAATAGTGCACTCAGTTAATGCCTTCAAGTGAAACTCTGCATTGGCGTACATTCCTCATTTTTATTCTTTGGGAGTCATACTCTGGTGGGGAGAGAGAACTCAGTAACTCTGATAGAATATAGGTACACATAGCAAAGAATCCTTTCAAGTTCTTGAAACTGTTTTTTCACTGTGGTGGCAGGGAGGATCCACCCAACTAGCAATAAGGCTATCCATTAGAGCCCTGGTTAAACTATCAGACCCCAGAGGAAGGTGTCTCGTCTTCCACCAAGAGGAAGAGGAGTTGTCTGAAGTTTTACTTCAGAGCTTTGCTTCAGAAGGATGGGAAGAAAACTTACCCTTTTGTCTTCTGTATGCCGTGCTCTTTTCACTTAAGTTCCCTCATTTAATCTAACAGCATTCCTGTGAGTTGTCTTTTTGTCCTCATTTTACAGATAAGGAAACCTGAGGCTCAGAGGGGTCAAGTAGCTAGCCTAAGGGCACATAGCCAGTAAGTGGCAGAGCAGAGGCTGAACAAGATAAGATCTCCTTTTTCCTTGGAAGTGAAGGGCTGCTTTTGATTCTAATTTTGCAAGTGGATCTATTGTATGATAAGGAGTTGTAGACACTGCTACTTAATGTTGGGACGTGTAACATGCTGTTGTACTTAGTAGGCTTCATTGGGTGTATTATGAAATCCACCATTTACACGGGCCAATTATTGCTCCACACCACAATACCTTGCTGTATTAAAGAAGGTTGGGTGGTTTTTCTTTGCAGTGGGATTGAGGGCAGACGATTTAAGAGAGGTAATATGTATTTAGGCAATTCTTTTGTTTAAAAAAAAAAGAGCATTCTTAACGCTTCTCTTAAGTGATCTCTATGCTAATCCCCTGAGGTGGGTTGAGTTGAATATATTTATTATTTATTCAACTCTTATTGTAAATGAGAAACTGAGGCCCATCGAGATTTAGAGACTTGGCAAGGGTCACACAATGAGTTGGTAGCAGAATGCTTTATTGCAGTTAAATCATACTGTGTAACAATTTTTAAAATTCTTCAGAGGCAGCTGTGAAATATTTATTGTTATGGTCTACATAATTGATTAGATGAAATTATCATTTCAGGGGAACTTACTTAAATGTCTTTATTGTATTTGTAGCACCCAGAGGCCTCCATTCAGGCTGTTTTTTCAGATGCCCAAATGCATATTTGGGCATTAGAAGGTAAGCAATCTCAGTGAACTGCAACTATGATTTCTTTATTAGTTAAATATTGAAGTATAATCCGTGAAAGATCAGTTCTGGACTTCGATCTCAATCTTTGAATATTCAGATACATTGTTATTTCTCTGTTTTATATAGATCATTTTTCTTAGATATTTAGGTGTATTTTAATTTAGGCAGAAATTTTCCTTGTATATAAGTGGATAAACTGAGCCTGGGGTTCTTGCCTCTCTTTCTCTATTTCAAAAAAACTGCAATTAATAGATTGTTTTTTAACCGTCAACTTACGTTGACATAACATGTTTAACCATATTTAGCTTAGATTAAATATGAAAATCTAGTTCCTGAAGAACTATTTCTTTTCATCTTACAGATACTGCCTTCTCAATGCTTAAATGATACTTCCTCAGAGGGGCCTTTCCTGACCACCCTATGAAAAGTATCCTCACAGCTGTCACCCTTATCACGCTTTGTTTTCTTAGCACTTATCACTATCAAACACAATATTATTTTAAAAAATTCTTTTTCCTACTAGAACGTAAGGCAGAGACTGTCATCTTATTCAAGACTGTTGCAGTTGAGCACTTTTTCCATGCCTTTTCCAGTCTTTTGCCTATTTTTCTATTGTATTACTCCCTCTTTTTTTATTTAGAAGTTTTTTTATGCATTCAGAATATTAATCCTTTCCCAAATAGACGTATTGCAAGTAGATTTGCCTAATTTTGATTCGCTTTTAACTTTTTTCTTCTTTTCCACTTGAGGTCTGTCTCACTTAGTAGCAGCATCATTTACAGAAGATAGATTTGGAGTTGTCCAGACTACACTACCAGCTATTCTTAATACTTTGTTGACGCTACAAGAGGTAGGCAATATGTGGGTTGGGTGGAGTAGAGGTCCTGTCCCCTCCCCCTGCCCAGCTTTTTCACTTTGTTTCTTACATATCACATTAAGCAACAAACATATGTTGGAAGTCAAAATAATGGTACTATTCTCACCCTCAGGCACTTACAATCTAAGAGAAACTAGGAAGATAAACTTTTAATTCATTTATAAGTAATAATTGTATTGTAACAAAGAAAGAAAGTATACTAAACCTGTAGGATATACCTCTGATATTAATCAGATTATTTAGGATATTGGAATTCTGTTCAGTGCTATAAGATTGCATCCTTACATAATTTGTAGCCACTGAAAGTGACTTGAAGTTAAGTTACCCTGCAGATAAGAAGTTACCTATTGGCCAGAGGCTTAAGAAGATAGAGCTGGGGCCAGCAGATTCCTGTTTTCAGGCTGGGTGCATAGTTTTAAACTACCAGGTCTTTTTAGTCCTAGACTTAAAGGAAGAAAAATAAAACGTATGCTTCTTGTTTTCCATTAGGCTGCCTTTCCTAACTTCATGTTGGGTGATATGTTTTACACTGCCTTATAATATTAGTTGTATGTCAGATGAGGAATATAAACACTGAGGGCTAGGAGCATTTAGAGGTAGGGGCTTGTGTGTTGTATAGGTTTTCTGGAGGAGTGTTACTGAACTAGGCTTAAAGGATAATAAACTGGTGCATCCTTGGGTCTTGGGAAACAATTTAAGATACGAAGAGAAGACAGGCTTTACTGTTCCTTTCTTCAAATCTCAATTCATTTTACCTCTTAGAAAGTCTTACCCATCAAAACCAGTGATTTTTTTTTTTTCTTCACTCTGAGTCCTCTTTGTGCCCACTTTCTCATGTATGTTATTTGAGACATGTTTATACACATGGGTAGTTTTATTATTTGGGTTCTTTTCCCAGCTGCCTTTCTCTAAAGAAAGAATTTCCTACTATTTCTCCACGACTTCTAATATTTGGCTTGTCTAACCACACAATAGGGTAACCATGATTTGGGCATCTCTTTGGTACATAGCATAGTTTTTTTTTAATCACTCTTGCTATGTAGTTTAAAATAAAACTACAGTAGAATGTTCCATAGTCTACAGAGTGATTTCTTATCATTATTTATTTTGAACCTCAGATCTATCTTGTGAAGTGAGATGGAGGTGTTTTGGCCCTGTTTTGCACATGAGAGGGGCTCGGTAGTGCAGGGACTTACCTCAGGTCTCACACACACGTCTTGTTAGTGGCAGAGCTGGGACTTGAATGTGAGCTGATTGCAGGGCATTAGCAGTGTAGTAGACCCCAGGGAAAGCTGCAGATCCACATCCTGTATTCTCTCTGAACTTGTCTATTATCTTCTCCTGGGCTTTTATTTTTACATAAGGTTCTCTTTAGAGAGAATGGCTCTACCCTTAGAACCATGGCTTTCAAACTTTTTAGACCATGATCTAGTACATTTACATTAGACTCAGAATATAGAGGTGTGTGGGTGTAACAAGAAACAAAAGATTCTTAGAAGAGTGCTTACCTTTTATTATGTGCTCTGCATTCTAATGCTTTCCATTCTATTTCATTAAAAAAAAAAATGGTGGTTGAAACGGAATTGATTTCACAAGGATCACACTGCCCTCAAGGTATTCTGCACCAAAGTTACTTTCTTTTCACCTCCCCACCATCAGAATTCCTAATTCTTCATAGTTGGCTATGGGTAGGTATGACAAGGAAAGCAATTTGTTTATTTGGTTATAGTCATTCCTACCTTTGATTGATTGGGAAGATAAGAATTATAGATTTGTCGAAGGGTCAGGCCCTATTTACTTTGAAACAGAGGAGTTGAATGGAGGATACTGTTGAGGGGCAGAGTAGAAAGAGGCAGAGGCATGTTTTTGAGAGTTGAGAAGAGGTAAATGGAACAAAGAACAGGACCAGTGATTTGATACTTTGCTTCTGAGTATAAAAACCCTTCCTAGTGTGAGGCTTCTGGCATCTGTTCTCCCCTAGGCCACATCACAGTCGGCCTTTTGGTCATGCTCTGCAGGCATCAGATTTTGCAAACTGCCTTGCAGTCTTTCCCACCCCATATCCTGAGGTTGACTGTAGTGAGTAATTCAGTGTCCACGTGGATATTTGTCCCACACCTTGACCTCCTCGCCAGTCTTTTACATACCCATCAGTGTCAGCCTTTGACCATCATCCAGGCCTCATCATCCCCTGAATTCTCCACCTCCAAAGCTTAAAATTCCAGGATTCTACCCTCTAAGTCAGAGTCCTTAAATGTTTTTGTGCCAAAGGTCCCTTTAACAGTCTGATGAAGCCCATGGACTTTTTCTCAGAATAATGTTCTTAAATACATAAAATAAAGTCCTTAGGATTAAAAAGGAAATCAATTATATTAGAATACAATTATGAAAGTATTAAATCTGTGATACAGTAATGTGTGCTTTTTAATTAATGCATTAAATAACAAGATCTATCAGTGAGTCTACTAACCCATCACTTTGAAGTAGTGATATGATGAATGGTATTTCAGATAATTGCAATAGTAATGTGATATGAAGATATTGATGATATCTGTGGTGGCAAAGTCACAGGAATTGCTAATGCTATTGTGATTTACTGTTTCATAATTGAAAGAAATGCTAATTTTAAATTAGAGCTTAGTAAAGATAAGCATGTAATTTTTATCCCAGAGTTCTTGTGCCCTGAATCCTATCCATAGATCTGTGGGCCCATGTAAGAGGCCCCCCAAGCACAGCCTCTTATGCCCTTGCTTCTTCTGTACACTTTGTCTTTGTCAATATTTTCACTTCCTTTGTTTTTCGGCTCCCTCCTAGCTACACATATGTCTTTCCCTATCCAGCTTAGACCTTATAGTCTGTCACTTCAACCATTTTGTTACCAATTTTTTTTTTTTAACATCTTTATTAGAGTATAATTGCTTTACAATGGTGTGTCAGTTTCTGCTTTATAACAAAGTGAATCAGCTATACATATACATATGTCCCCATATCTCTTCCCTCTTGCATCTCCCTCCACCCCACCCTCCCTATCCCACCCCTCTAGGGGGTCACAAAGCACCAAGCTGACCTCCCTGTGCTATACAGCTGCTTCCCACTAGCTATCTATTTTCCATTTGGTAGTGTATATATGTCCATGCCACTCTCTCACTTTGTCCCAGCTTACCCTTCCCCTCCCCATAACCTCAAATCCATTCTCTAGTAGGTCTGTGTCTTTATTCCCATCTTGCCCCTAGGTTCTTCATGACCTTTTTTTTTTTTTTTTTAGATTCCATATATATGTGTTAGTATACGGTATTTGTTTTTCTCCTTCTGACTTACTTCACTCTGTATGACAGTCTCTAGGTCCATCCACCTCACTACAAATAACTCAGTTTCATTCCTTTATATGGCTGAGTAATATTCCATTATATGTATATGCCACATCTTCTTTATCCATTCATCTGTTGATGGACACTTAGGTTGCTTCCATGTCTTGGCTATTGTAAATAGAGCTGCAGTGAACATTTTGGTACATGACTCTTTTTGAATTATGGTTTTCTCAGGGTATATGCCCCGTAGTGGGATTGCTGGGTCGTATGGTAGTTCTATTTTTAGTTTTTTTAAGGAACCTCCATACAGTTCTCCATAGTGGCTGTATCAGTTTACATTCCCACCAACAGTGCAAGAGGGTTCCCTTTTCTCCCCACCCTCTCCAGCATTTATTGTTTGTAGATTTTTTGATGATGGCCATTCTAACCGGTGTGAGATGATATCTCATTGTAGTTTTGATTTGCATTTCTCTAATGATTAATGATGTTGAGCATTCTTTCATGTGTTTGTTGGCAATCTGTATATCTTCTTTGGAGAAATGTCTATTTAGGTCTTCTGCCCATTTTTGGCTTGGTTTGTTTGTTTTTTTGATATTGAGCTGCATGAGTTGCTTGTATGTTTTGGAGATTAATCCTTTGTCAGTTGCTTCATTTGCAAATATTTTCTCCCATTCTGAGGGTTGTCTTTTCGTCTTGTTTATGGTTTCCTTTGCTGTGCAAAAGCTTCCAAGTTTCATTAGGTCCTTGTTACCTGTTCTTCAACTCCTTGTTGCCATGTCCTTCAGTTGCACCCATGTGGCAAAACTCTAAGGGATCAATCCCATATCAATCACCCACCCTTTCTCTTGCCCATCCCTCCTGCTTCAGCCTCACTTCAGCCCTTGGCATTTCTGACCTGAATTATTACTATGGCCTTTTGCTCCTCTTATTACAGGGATCCTTCATTCTGACTTTAGTCACTATCCTGTTCTTCCTATAAGCCCTCTACTCTAATAACCACGATGGACTATTCCATTTCCCCCCCAAATATATTTTATTTTCTTAACCAGACTCTAACTCTGTATATGATGCTTCTTCTTTCCTTCTTTGCTTAGAACACATTTTTCTTTTCTCTGGCTCTGCCCTGTAATCCCCATTTCATCACTTTATTATACTGCATTTTAATTGTATGTTTACTTTTTTTTTTTTTTTTGCGGTACACGGTTCTCTTACTGTTGTGGCCTCTGCCGTCGCGGAGCACAGGCTCCGGACGCGCAGGCTCAGAGGCCATGGCTCACAGGTCCAGCCGCTCCGCGGCATGTGGGATCTTCCTGGACCGGGGCACGAACCCGTGTCCCCTGCATCGGCAGGCAGACTCTCAACCACTGCGCCACCAGGGAAGCCCTGTCTCTTTACTTTTATTGTCTCTAGTCAGAGTAGAGGCAGGGACCTTGTCTTAATTCTGTATTCCTAGCATCTGACCTGGTACCTGGCAAATGACAGGCACTTATTAAATGCTTGTTTGATGACTGCTGGATAGCTTCATGGTTGGTTTGGTGGGCAAAAGCTTCTGTTCTGGGGCCTGATTTGAGTGACAGTTCTGATGTAATGGGTTAATTATAATAGTCCCAAGCCCCTTCATTTTGAGAGGCAGGGATGTCATGAGACTCATACGAGCCCTGTTACATGTTTTTGGTTTTATGTTCTGTGATGTAGGAGGGATACTTGCTCTTAATAACGAGAATAAGTTCTAAGTATCTCTTAGAATTTAAGGCAAGTTATAAAATACAGGCTTCTGGATGTTACTAAGGAAAATTGTATGGAACTGTTCTGTTCTTTTGTTTTATTTTTCACTATCAATAAAAAAGCCATATCACTGTGAATCATTAAAGAGAAAATAGGAAAGGGGAAGCCTTTCATTCTTCAAATCATTCAGAGGGCAAGCCGTGGAGGGATGGATATCCTAGGACAGTTGTTCCTAATAGTGGGCCAGGCCCTCCTGGGAGATTCCAAGTATCACAACAGGTTCATGAATCCACACATATATTGCTGTCATCTGAGTAATTAATGTTTGTCTGACATATTTATAGCTATTTTTCAGAGGTTTTTACATGTTGTTTTGGTTAATTAAAATAGAAATTCACTTAAAAGCATTATTTCCTACATTAGTGGATGGAGAAAAACTACTATCCTGTGGAATTCCACTACGTATACATATATATGTGTACATGTCTACATATATATATAATCCTTAAAAAGGGTCCTTATAAAGGTTGGGGACCAAAATGGTAGAGTGGTTTTTTTTTTTTGCGGTACGCGGGCCTCTCACTGCTGTGGCCTCTCCCGTTGCGGAGCACAAGCTCTGGACGTGCAGGCTCAGCGGCCATGGCTCACGGGCCCAGCCGCTCTGTGGCATGTGGGATCTTCCCGGACTGGGGCACGAACCCGTGTCCCCTGC
>NW_020837953.1:8052363-8147984 GCF_003676395.1 Aethalodelphis obliquidens
GGCATGTGGGATCTTCCCGGACTGGGGCACGAACCCGTGTCCCCTGCAGCGGCAGACGGACTCTCAACCACTGCGCCACCAGGGCAGCCCCTAGAGTGGTTTTTTAATCAAAACAAATTTTTCTTAAATTGTGTTAAAATACACATAACGTAACATTTACCATTTTAACTATCTTTTAGTGTACATTTCTATGTCGTTAAGTACAGTCACATTGTTGTTTAACCATCAACCATCATCTAGCTCCAGAACTTTTTCATCTTTAAAAGTACTTTTTAAAGTTTTCAGAAAGCCTTCAAGTCTTTGAAAAGTCATTGTCACCTTGATGGTGGGATATCAGCTCTGTCTATTATATTTTTTGCCTTATCATCTGAAGGTCAAATTTTGATATACTTGAAATATTGGAGTTGACCTTTATGCTATTCACATATCCATTCATCCAGTAAATGTTAATTATCAAATGGTTTACCATGTGTTATGATATAGAATGAGAAAAGGCATACATGGTACCTGCCCTCCAGGAGCTTACAGACTATAAAATAGAAAATCATACAAATAAGTAACTACAATTGTAATAAGTGCCACAGTATGCAAAAATGCAGGATGATCAGAGAACATAAAACAGGCAAGTCTAAGCTAGTCTTGTGAATAGGAGATTGAAAGGAAGTATGAAGTCATTAAAGGCCTCCCTGAGGAAGTGATAACAGAAGTTAGAAGGAAGAATGGGGAAAAGGAAAGGAATGTTCTTGAGGGCCAGAACTATGGGTTTGAAGGCCCAGAGACCCTTGACCAATACTCTTCTACAAGTCACAGTCCATTCTTTGTTTCTCTAGAATCCTATGCTACTTTACCTAATATCTGTGTAGTACTCCAAAAGAAATGCTCTTTCTTTAATTTTTGTGACACTCCCATAAAGTTAGAATAAGACTTACTTTGCATGACTGAGGCTCTCTCAAAAAGACTGTATCTGTCGGTATGACTTAATCAAGATCATGCCAATAAATGGTCGAGTAAATTTGAAAACCAGGCTTTTAGACCTGAAGTCCTTTGCTTCCCGCCATATCAAATTACCTCTGTGAGGGCTTGGCAGGAGCATGCATTTCTTAACCTCCTTTTATTTATTTATTTATTTACTTACTTACTTACTTACTTATGGCTGCATCGGGTCTTCATTGCAGCATGCGGGCTCTTCTTCGTGGTGCGCAGGCTTCTCTCTAGTTGTGGAGCGCGGGCTCAGTAGTTGTGGCACACAAGCTTAGTTGCCCCGCGGCATGTAGGATCTTAGTTCCCCAACCAGGGATCGAATCCGTGTCCCCTGTATTGGAAGGCGGATTTCTTTTTTGTTTTGAATTTTATTTTATTTTTATTATACAGCAGGTTCTTATTAGTTATCTATTTTATACATATCAGTGTATATATGTCAGTCCCAATCTCCCAATTCATCCCACCAACACCACCCCCCAACCCCTGCTTTCCCCCCTTGGTGTCCATACGTTTGTTCTCTACATCTCTGTCTCTATTTCTGCCTTGCAAACCGGTTCACCTGTACCATTTTCTAGATTCCACATATATGCATTAAGATACGATATTTGTTTTTCTCTTTCTGACTTACTTCACTCTGTATGACAGTCTCTAGGTCCATCCACGTCTCTAAAAATGACCTAGTTTCGTTCCTTTTTATGGCTGAGTAGTATTCCATTGTATATATGTTCCACATGGAAGGAGGATTCTTAACCACTGGACCACCAGGGAAGTCCCAGTGCTTCTTGGATTTCAGTATTTAGGAGAAGACAATTAGAGTGAGAAAAGACAATAATTTTAAGCTCTGGCTACATACTGTTTGCTCAAATCCCTGAACCTGAAGCCTTCTTGTCCTTTGCTACAAAAGGAGATTAGAGAGAATTAGAGATGTGTTAAGGACACATTACCTCCAAACTAAGACTTTCTTCCCCAATGTAACTTTTATACCATTAGGGTCTGCTGGACTCAATTTAATTTTTGTATTTATTTGTGAGCTATTCCAGTTATTTGTAAGGATTGATATTCTATGACTTTTATTCTTTCTTAGAGGTCTTTCAAAGAACAAAGAGAAAACAGTCAAAACAGAATTCACTGTTTTACAGTTATCCTTTGGACCCTTGTAAAATCCAAGAGGTATTATGAAATCCTAGTGATTTTACATTTCCAGTATCTTGAAACAACTTGCTATTTGATCATCCCAGGAATTATTTCATCATTACTCATCAGTTATTCCAATTGTGGTAAAAAAGACCAATAAGAAAACAGAAGAATGATGAAATCATATAATATTGTATCATCTTGGAAGAAAAGGTATATAGTCTGAACACACATCTTTACAGTTTTTTTTTTAAGCTTTCATTGAATGCAGTTGCTAGTTCAGATTTTTAAAATTTACCACCGATGATGGTAAAAGGAAGAAAATTGCCAATATGTTAAATAATTATTTAGATAAATCAGAAGATGAATGTGGAGAGACAGCACTCTGGAAATTTACATGGTTCTTAAGTGGTTACATGCTGAAGGTACACAAAGGTGTATTCAAAAGTGATGGGAGGGGGCTCCCCTGGTGGCACAGTGGTTGAGAGTCCACCTGCCGATGCAGGGGATACGGATTCATGCCCCGGTCCGAGAAGATCCAACATGCCGCGGAGGAGCTGGGCCTGTGAGCCATGGCCACTGAGCCTGTGCTCTGCAACGGGAGAGGCCACAACAGTGAGAGGCCCGCGTACTGCAAAAAAAAAAAGTGATGGGAGGACTTCCCTGGTGGCGCAGTGGTTAAGAATCTGCTTGCCAACGCAGGGGACACGGGTTCGAGTGCTGGTCTGGGAAGATCCCACATGCTGCAGAGCAACTAAGCCCATGTGCCGTAACTACTGAGCCTGCGCTCTAGAACCCGCTAGTCACAACTGCTGAAGCCCGTGTGCCTAGAGCCCGTGCTCCACAACAAGAGAAGCCACTGCAATGAGAAGCCTGCGCACCGCAACGAAGAGTAGCCCCCGCTCGCAGCAGCTAAAGAAAGCCCATGGGCAGCAATGAAGACCCAACGCAGCCAGAAATAAATAATTAATAAATAAGTTAATTAATTAATAAACAAAAAAGTGGAAGGAAATAGGTGATACTGAAATGAAAAAAGTCATGTACAATAAAATATTTTTATATTTGATTCATCATTTCAGTTCATCTTTATAAACCTAAGAATGAAAATGTTTTGCACAATTAGGGTACAAAGAAAATGGCTGAAGTCTTCAACAATATTATGAGCTGTCAAAAGTTTTTTAAAATATTGTATTTTGATGTGCAGATGCAAGAAAAAGAATCAGAAGTAATGATAAACTAGAACCTGTTGGAGATATATCTTCAGTTTGAAATCAGTATTGCAAGATGGCTGTGTTCCACGTTTATTCATGATAGCTGATAAGCAGCTAGTTGCATTCAAAAGACTGCCTATTTCAGATGTATATATCTTCAAAACCTGGAAAATATGTTTATAATCTTATTTAAACTTCTATAAAGTTATTTTACATTATCCTGTCATTCTTATTTCTGTAAATTTTTTGTAAAAAAACTAAACTATAAAAAAGGTCCACTGGAAAAAAAAAAAAAGGGGAGCTTCCCTGGTGGCAGAGTGGTTAAGAATCCGCCTGCCAATGCGGGGGACACGGGTTTGAGCCCTGTTCCGGGAAGATCCCACATGCCGCGGAGCAACTAAGCCCATGCGCTACAACTACTGAGCCTGCGCCCTAGAGCCCACGAGCCACAACTACTGAGCCCACTTGCTACAACTACTGAAGCCCTGCGCCTAGAGCCCATGCTCCACAACAAGAGAAGCCACAGTAATGAGGAGCCCACGCACCGCAACAAAAAGTAGCCCCCGCTCGCTGCAACTAGAGAAAGCCCACGTGCAGCAACAAAGGCTTAACGCAGCCAAAAATAAATAAATAAAAATAGATTTTTAAATAAAGGGTCCACTGGATCCAGGTGTAAATGATGATGATTTTGCTGGTATACTGAATGTTAATAAGAAGGTTTACGAGAAAATTGAAAAGGAAGTAACTTTTCCATTATGATTCAGTGTTATTTAATGTTGCTTAAATATGTCATTGGATACCATCTCCCATACTGCCTAAAATTATCTCAAGTTTGTCCCAGTCTTGGGAATCCCTCTTATAAGTTACTGTTGAGAGAATAAATGTTTAGACTTGCAGTTATCATGGCAGACTGAACACACACATCAGGTCTTGTTCCTTACCCCTAAACTCTGCTAAACTACAGTAAAAGGACTTTTAAAAAGACATAAATCCAGGGCCTTCCCTGGTGGCGCAGTGGTTAAGAATCCGCCTGCCAGTGCAGGGGACACGAGTTCAAGCCCTGATCTGGGAAGATCCCACATGCCATGGAGCAATTCAGCCCATGCACCACAGCTACTGAGCCTGTGCTCTAGAACCCACAAGCCATAACTACTGAGCCCACATGCCACAAGTACTGAAGCTCACACGCCTAGAGCCCGTGCTCCGCAACAAGAGAAGCCACCTCAATGAGAAGCCCTCACGCTGCAACAAAGAGTAGCTCCCGCTCGCTACAACTGGAGAGAGCCTGCGCACAGCAACAAAGACCCAGTGCAGCCAAAAATAAATAACTAAATTTATTTTAAAAAAAAACAAACGTAAATCCATAAATAGGAGAGGAGACAACAGCAACAAAGTCTTCAAAGCTGGACAGCAGATGGTTGAGATAACTAACTTAGCAGATTCCAGAGGCAAATCTGAAGTTGGTAGTGGGGCAAGCACCAGGACCCTCTGGAACCAAGGGTGAAGGGACAGGTACCAGAACAGGGAGGTTTGGGTGAGAGCTGTTTGAAAACCAGTTAGATCCCTAGATTTTCCTAGGTGGTGCTTCTCCCTCATTCCAGCAGAAGTCGAGGTTCATCCTCAGAGAGAGTAGAGCACTGGGTCTCTGGACTGGGAGAGTTCACAGTTGTGGGTACTGTACTAAAAAGCGTAGAGGTGTGCTCCATAGCTCTGTTCACCACTTGGCTTCCCTGAGCACTGGGGACCAAGCCCCCCAGACAGGGTACTGGAAGACTTTTCTTTGGGAACTCTGATCAAACCAAGAAGAAAGATCTAAAGTTACTGAGTTGAGCACTTATCCCCAAAAAAGTCCACGCAGATCACCTATTGTGAAGCTGTCAGTAATCTCCAGTTGTGTACTCAAAGCTGTGGTCAATAATCTCCAGTACTCAGAGCTTTCGGTCAGCTCTTTAGGAGGTCCCACTCTCAGTCATGAGCCAAAGATCACTAGATTTTGAAGAAAGTATCCAATACAGAAGATACAGACCAGAAGAAGGAAAGAGAAGAAAAGTAGCTTGGAAGAAACTATAAAACAAACAAAAAACCAAAAACATAACAAAAATCACCAAAATCCTCAGAAATAAAAGCGGTATTGCAGCCTTGAAACAAAAATAGTATGCTGAAGTAAAAAGGATCACTCAAATGACATAAAGAGCTCTTTTTAAAATTTTTATTTATTTTTTACACAGCAGGTTCTTATTAGTTATCTATTTAATACATAATAGTGTATATATGTCAGTCCCAATCTCCCAATTCATCCCACCACCACCCCCACCCCTGCTTTCCCCTCGTAAGAGCTCTTGAAATTAAAAACATGATGGCAGAAATCCTTTTAACTATAGTTTTAAGTACTTTTTTGGTGCTTACATCTGTAACTATAAATAATAGACTTATATTATTACTTCTTGTCACTTTAGACATTATCTTTCCTGTAGTAGATTGACATGCTTATACTTCTCAGTCTTCTCCCTTCTCTTAATATAGTTTATAGCATTTAAAAATTATAATATTTACCTTTAGCTTTTAAAAGTTATACTTAAATCTCATACTATCAACTATAAATAAAATCAGTTTCACTTGTGAGTTCTCTTCCCACCTATTCTTGCTCATAGGTACTTTATCAGCTAGAATTGTAAAGGAAGATAAACTAGTATAGTAAATAACCTTACCCTTGTAAAGTATAAAGTTTGGTCTTTTTTTGGGCTGAGATTTATAATAAAGATGCCCTTACCCGTCTGTCATACATTATAAGCAGAGTAGGATATCTGTGTTTCACTTCCCAGTTTTGCATTTTCAAGGCTGTTGAAGTATAACTGCTTTTTAGAGGACAGATGTGGACTTTTCCCTGGTAACTGCTGAAGTGGCTGAACCTCTACTCCCTGTTTTTCAAATTGTTTTGACTGTGATCCAAAATAAATATTATATGTCTCTGTGTGTGTGTGTGTGTGTGTGTGTGTCTGTATCTATCTATCTGAAATGAAATCTCTTTAATCCTTTGGACTAAATTGGCTTTCTTGATAGTCTGAACTAACGTGTTTTCTTTCTTTCTTGATGTAGGCAGTTGATAAGTACTTCAAGCTTCCTCATGCTTCCAGTAAACCACCTCGGATTTCAGGAAGCCTAGTGGACACTTCTTATAAAACATTAAGATTTGCCTTTAGAGCATCACTAAAAACTGCCATCTATAGAATAACTACTACATTTGGTGAACATCTGAAGTAAGTTTACCTGTTTTTGTTCCACGATAATTCACTCTCAGGAGTTCACCTGAGAAACAGGCATGAGAATTATAAAGGCTCATAAGTTGGAAGTATTCTTTTGGGACCTTCATGATTCCTACTGGGAACTAACAGCTTGGATTTAGATTTAATATTTACATTTTAAAATTTGGCCTATCATATAAGCTTTGGGGCCTTCTTTCAAATGGGTAAAAAAGAGGATAGAAAGTTATAAAAGCAGCAAATGTAATTATATATTGTTTTTTTTTAATTACTAAAATATCCTTAAGGGAGAAAAAAGGCAAAATGATATTTTCTTCTCCAGAAAAGCATATTAAAAATAATTCTGTTATTACATCTTGGTCAGCAAACTAAGACTTGGGGTGAGGAGAGTATTCCATAAATGAGTCCTTGGTGCTTTGTGAATCGTGCTGGAAAAGCAATGATAGATCATACCACCTTCAGAAACGGAACCAGAAAGAAAACCACAAATGCCAGACCTGTGTATATTTAGTTTCATTGATGTTTACTGCTTTCTTTTCATGAAATAATCTACCTAGGCAGTGTAAGGGATACTAGTTTATTAACTAAATTATTTCTGTCATAATTATAAATAAACTTTAAAAGATATAAGAGATTGCTCTGTTCTTTTCTGTATGCAATCAATAAGTAGTTTAGAACTTCCTCAAACCACTTGCTTTTAGAAGCAGTAGTGTATTTCCTTTTACTTCCATGAGGCACATACATAAAGCATATGACATACATGTCAACACATACATAAGGTAGCAGCAGCAGCAAGTTTTTTTGGAACACTTTGGTTCTGTGCGGGAATACAGAAGAGTTGTAGATCCGCTCTCCTTAAGAAGTTTATTCATTTGTTTAAAAACAAACCAAAAAAAAATCTATTTATTGAGTGCTTCTAGATCTGCACTCTCCAATGTGATAGCCATGTATTGCTATTTAAATTTTTTGTGTGTGTGTGGTACGCGGGCCTCTCACTGTTGTGGCCTCTCCCGTTGCGGAGCACAGGCTCTGGACGCACAGGCTCAGCGGCCATGGCTCACGGGCCTAGCCGCTCCACGGCATGTGGGATCTTCCCGGACCGGGGCACGAACCCCTGTCCCCTGCATCGGCAGGCGGGCTCTCAACCACTGCGCCACCAGGGAAGCCCCCTTGCTATTTAAATTTAAATTAATTAAAGTTAAATAAAATTGAAAATCCAGTTTGTCACTTACATTGGCCACATTTCAGGTCCTCAATAACTGCACATAGCTAGTGGCTACCATATTGGACAGCTTAGGTATAAAACATTTCCATCATTGCAGAAAGTTCTGTTGCACAGTGCTGTTCTAGACAATACACTCGCATTTTCACTTACTCTTCTCAAAGAGCCTTTGGGGTGTAGAGATTATCGTATTGTATAGATATGGAAACAGACTTGGAGGGATTAAGAACTCACCTAATAGCGTAGTCTAGTCAGTGTTAGAACATGAACCTGAAATCAGGTCTTTCTTCCTCTTAAAATTCCACCTTCTTACCCTATACAATACTAGACTCCCTTTAAGATGTAAACTTAGATAAGAAAGGGAGATGACTGTTAAAAAAATTATGAGAATGAAACTCTGCCTTAGTTTCTTTCCTTTGAGAAGAGCCATATTTTTATACATGTACCAAAATTGATGAGGTCAGTAGAGACTATTTTGTACAAATACAGGACAGAATGGTATAGTAGAAGTTAGATTTGGAATTAAAACATTTGGATATATGCCTGGTTACATTATTGACTATCTGTAGTTGTGGGCAAGTTACCTATTGATTTAAGTAACTGGCCTGAGATTATGCAGGTAGTAAGTTGCAGAACCAGCATTTAGACTCAAATCTTTCTGACCCTAGAATTCTATCTACAAACCTCTGGAAACCATTCTGATACTGTTTACCCTCCTATGAAAAGGGTATGTTATCCATTCCAGTTTGTTTCATTTGCTGTTAAGAGAGATAAAATGGGATCCTACATATGTAAAGCCCACACTACATTATATATTGTTGTGACAATAACTATTATTACTGTATCATACCTGGTTTATTCATTCCCCAAAACTTCACCTCTGAGAACCAGGTATAAATGAAGTAAACGTCTGAGGTGTGAAAATTAACGCAGATCAGTTACGCATTGGAGAAATTCATTTAATACCTATTTACTCTTAATTTAGGCAAATTCGATTTGCTAGTTTTCCAGCCTATAACATATTAAAATATGAGAGGAAGACTGCTGTTAGAGTCAAGAATACAAACAACAGTAAGAGACAGTACAGTGCCTGCTAGCAGAGGGGAGTCATGAGAAAAGCTGTAGACTTGGTGTTTGAAAAAGTTCGGAGCCATTTAGTGAGAGATGACAACCTCACTGGCACCTAGAGGGAGTCCGAACAGTAAAATACACTTGAGATGGTGCAGTTAGTCAGAGAGATGTAAATGTATAAGGTGCTTTAGCATGATTTGTAGCAAAATTATTATAATAAGACTTGACGCTTTTAAAAGTGGCGACCTTCAGTTACCTGGAATTTTATCATTCAGTAATGGTATATTACTATCAACAACTAGAAAACCAGGATTTTTCAGTATATTCAATTTCTGCCCAAAAGTTTAAAAGGAAGTTTTATACTAGTTTCAATATATGTATTTGCCCCGCTTTTGTCCAGGTAATGTATTTTTGTGGCGGCAAGGGTGGGGAGAGAACTCAGTTTCCCCCTCTAAGACATAACTTACGTTCAAAGGGAAAAGTAAATCTAAACCACCAAGCTATTACCTTTGAAAACGATTAGTGGAGTCTATTGTGTTTTAACCAAACATTTTAGTTTAAAGGATTTTATATTAAAGGCAATTCAAATACTCCACGACTCAAAGATAATGTTGGAATCTGGTTTAAATAAAATAATAAAATCCAGAAAATCTACTGCAAGGCCTGGAACTGCACAGCAGGTTCCACAGCAGAGCAGGTTAAAATTGATGCCTTCACTTGTCAGTCTTAATTTGCTTTGGTCTTTTAGAAGGTAGAAGCATGCTGTTACTGAATGCAAGCCCTCCTCCTCATTAGATTAAGGAGGGTTTTCATCCAGCTTTTTCAGAAGTACTAAATATGTGAAGATTTCTATTCGTTTTTAATTGTTTTGAAAAATATTGACTCTGTGCTCTGTGGTTCACTTAATATGCTTAATGTAAAATAAAGCTTATGCTTTGAATTTATGTTTCATTTAGTGCTGTGCAAGCATCTGCAGAACATCAGAAAAGACTTCAACAGTTCTTGGAGTTCAAAGAATAGTTAAGTAATATAAACTGTGTTCATTACACTGCTGATACAACTACAGATGGGACAGTAAATGTTCAGCATTCTTGGATCAGAAGAAAATGGACTAATTAGATGCTTCCTTTGTCGTGGTGGTTGCTTTGAAAACTATACTTTAATGGGAGAAATCATGGAGAGAAATTCTCAACAGAATAACCGAAAACTGCCTTTTCTGTACCGATTACTTTTTTTGTGTGTGGCATAATAAAATCTTTATTCAATTTTACAGAAGCATCTATGGCAGTAGAAATGTTTGTAGCTTATATAGCTTAATAATAGTAACTAGAAAATTTTTAGAGTTTACTTTTGAGAGGAGTAGAGTCAGCTCAGAAGGTACTGATAAAATAGGTTGACTTGATCTAGTCTTCCCTCCTAATCGTCCTGAGAGTTTAGCTCTCTGTAAATTCAAAATACATAAACTTTTTTGGAGTAGTTTCTGTTTGCTAAAGGATAAAAAGGGTAACAGTGGAGAAAATTTCACAGAAAATATTGTCTGAAGGACATATTTTGTTAATCTGTTAGGTTGTGTTTTTGTTTTCAGAGACAAATTAAATTTGCATGATTGTCCAAAAAAAAGTCTCAATTTACAGATGCTAACTCTATATAAAGGAATGTGGAAAAATTCAGTTCTTAAGTTACAAGATTAAACATTCACATTTGGTTTTCGAAAGACAATTGACCAACATCTATGAATTTATTTTGTATCATGCTAGTAAACAATAAGCATATGGGTATTTTCTCAACTAGTTTTGCTTTCATTTTCTGGAACAAAACATTAAGTGATTGCCGAGTTTTTCAAGTGAGAGAAAAAGTTTTGCACGAAACACCAGGAAACTTTCCCTTTTTTTTCCTTCCCTCATCTTCATTAGATCAAATTATTTTGTAAAGCTTAATTGGCCTCACAGAGGGAGCAACCTTTGCTTTGTTAACTGGCTAATTAAAATATATTAGGAAAATCTTTGCAGCCAGAAACAACTTAGTCATCAATCAGCAAGTGAAACCAAAATGTCAGAGGGATTACTGTACTTAGGAGTATGTTGTATGTCCCCAAAGTGAGTAGGTAATTTTATAATTTATTAGATCACCTTTGGAGGTGAAAGATTGGAAATCCTACTGGTAGATATTCACTGGACTAGCTTTGGACTGAAATGCTCCCTTGTAATTCTTTTCCCATTTTTTCCCTCGAGTGTCCCCCATTTTTTCTTTAAAGTCAGCACAGAATTGTATATGAATCTTTAATGTGGTATATATGTCTACCATTTGTCTGATTACTTGATGTATTATATCTTGATTTATTTGTTGCCCCTTCAACCAGCACATGCCAAATTATAAATGAATCCTGCTGGCCTTTAAAGTATCTTTATGAGACAGTTTCCCAGTTGTCAAGTGTTTGGAGTATTTAGGCAGTTGCCTTTTTTTTTTTTTTTTTTTTGCATCTGAAGTGGAGTTGATCTCTTTTTTGAATGTAAAAGTTGAATTTTGAATGTGGAAGTTACTTACAGATGACCAAAAAATTGTGACTAGGTTGACTGAGAACTGTTGAGTTCCATGTTTTAAAGCCATTGAACTTTTTATATTCCATTCTCTGCTTTCCCTGGCTGAGGCATTTTGGGAGAAAAGAACTCTTAACCTTATGCTTCCATAAAGAAGAATTTAAACTCTGACTTACTTAGATAAAATGTCTGGCTTTGTTTAGGTTTTTATCATTTCCCATATACTTTGGGCAAATGTATATTTGATGAGCAATGTGAAAATTTCTGATGTGTTCATCCCTATTTTTTCTCAAGAGGACGTGCTGTGTACACAGTATAGTTCACTATATGTCTGGCTGGTGGAAATTTGGAAACTGCTTCCCCAAATCTGGATTGTATTTAGTAGATAAGGAAGTCAGTTCCTTTTCCTCATTGTGTTGTTAATCTACACACCATCTGTTGGAGTAGGGTATGGCTCGATCACCTGTTATGAAAGAGAGCTCCTTCGCCTGTGTACAGGGAGGAGGATCTTAGGAAGGCCAGCAAGAGGAGAGAACCATTTCCTTTGATGAAGTCACATCCTGCCTGTGAACCCACTGATACTATACATTGGCCTGAAAATTAGAGGGTGTTCTTTAAAAGCCTTTCTCTGACTGTCAGTACAAAATGTGATTGTATCAGCTCTTGTAATGTTTTCTTGACCCTTATGGAAGGTATAAATCCACGTAACTTCTTTCCTAGAGAACTGGGACACTGTGCTAGAATTTTAAAAAACTTGTATAGTTGAGCGGACTTGGATAAGCAACAATTTGTTACTTTGCTGGGTTTATTCCTTGGTAATTGTTCTGTGTGTCTTCCTATAAATATGGTGATCTGTTTATATCCTTTTGTATATCACTGATACTCAATTGGGTAGAAAAATAAATTGACAGTTTTTAAAAATGGGACTGTAAAATGAAATATGTATATCTGTGAGGTCAGTTATTTAATTTCTGGGGTGTGTGTGTGTGTGTTTCCTTAGCCGTTTTAATGCAGTCTCAGAGTTGTTGTTTATAAAACCTGAAACACTTCTTGAGAAATGAGCTTTTGCCCCTGGTTGGACTAATCTGGTAGGTGATCTGTGTTTCATGGTACCTCTAAGGAGCCTGAATTCTAAAAGCCTCTTTCTTCGTTGTCTTGGCTGCCTTTTTTTCCGAAACTAAACAAAGGATGCAGGTGCTGAAAGCCATTTCTTAATAGAGGTTTCTTTGCTTGCCAGAATAATGTTTCTAAACGGATCATATTCCACCAGACTAAAAGTTTTGTCTGTCAGCTTTACTTAAATTAGTCTGAACTTCAACTCAAGGTAGTTGAGGTACTATGTATTAAGTCCCTCAACTTTCTTGTGTGCTATCCCAATCCATAGTTATGTTTCCTTAGAACCAAATAGCTTAAAACAAAGATGACTTTAATTCATCAGTTAATAATCCAGCTACTCTTAACAAGCTGCTGACCACCATTTTAAAATAAGCAAAATCGTTATCGTTTTGAGGGTAAGAAAGGGGGATAGACAGCACGCACCCCCTAGAGTTCTCAGTCACGGTCCTAAGCAGACTTGGCAGTTGCTGTAGTGATAGGCACGTTGACGTGGAGCTAGCTAATCATCCCGAAATACTCACTGAACGTCTCTTATGGCCCAGCTATTAGAAACAAATTGACCTGTGAACAGAGAGTCCTTGTCCTCCAGGAGTGTATAATCTGATGCAGTGGCATTTGAAACTTGGAATCAGAAGCATCAGACTCACAGGGAGTGCTTATTAAGGTTCAGAGCCTGGGCTCCACTTCAGTACAGATTCTGCTTCAGGAGGTCTGGACTGGTTCCCAAGAGATGTAGTTTGTAACCAGTTCCAAGCAGTGGTCTGAGAATTACATTATGAGAAGGGTTTATCTTAGATCAGGAGATCTGATGCATTTAGCATGCATCAGAATCAGTTGGAAAGCTTGTTAAAACACATTACCGGGCCCCCTCTCCAGAGTTTTAGGTTCAGTAAGTCTGAGGTGGGGCCCAAGAATTTGTATTTCTAACAAGTGTCCAGACACTGCGGATGCTGCTAGTCAGGAGACCATACTTTAAGAACTACTGTTCTAGTGGATTTTCTCATATGTGTTGTTCTCTCAGATGAGTGTCTAAAGCATATGAACTATGATTTTCCATAAGATGGAGTTCTTACATCTGATTCATTTGTTGGAAAGCTTGAAGAATGTGGTTAGATCCCGTAGGTAATGCAGGAATGCTGAGAAATATTCAGGTGTGTGGATGATTATCTTGGAAACTGCAGCAGGGATCTGACGCGAGTTGCTCTCGCACCTTTACGTGCTCGTGCTCACATTGTTCCCTTTGCCTGAATTTCTGTCTTGGCGCACTTCCCGTTTTTCACAACGAGCTTAGCTTTCCCTCATGCTCCTGGATAGGTTTCAATGTGTTTTTTCAATGCTTTGTCATTCTTTCTTTTTTGGACCATATCACATTGAATTGTAACTTAACTGATTAAAAATCTGCTTCCCCTTGTAGATTATGAGCTGTCTCTCCTTCCAGGATTCCCGTTACACTTTCTCAATATATCACTTTAATATTTTTGACTTTCCATGCTTTATTCTGGGTAGTTTCTTCTGACCTGTCTTACAAGTCGTTTTCCTCAACTGTGTCTAATCAGTAAACTTATCACAGTAACAATAGTTTCCTGATAACTAAGTGAAAATTAGCAGTCCTTTTTTAGGATTACCTTTAGTTTTCATCTTTAGCAGACCTTATCTACAATTCTGAAATCCAGAGGTTTTTTTATTGGTAAGTTTGGTGACAAAACATATTTGGCAGCTAAACCCGACCTTAATTGATATGAGGTTATTTTAGACTTAATTTATTCCATGTAGTATGACTACATTTACATTCACTGTAGTGTGATTATAAGGTGCTGTTCCAGACCCCACTAGAGTGTTATGTAATATACATCTTTATTACCTTTCTAAAATCTGAAAAATTCTCTATGCGAAACATCTGGCCTCAGGAATTTAAGACAAAGCGTTGTAGACCTGTTTTTGTAAAATGCTGTTAATTCTTCCATTTACTCATGCAGCATTTACTAACTGCCTGCTGTATACCAGGCCCCGACAGTACAAACTTACCCCCTTAGAGTTCTTCCTTGTGTGGAAGAAGTGAGTGGAGGCAACCGTTGTTTGCAAAGACCTTTTTTCTACTTATTTACAGAATTGATGTGTCTTGCTATGTGCTGTCTCCTTGTTGATTGAGCATCTGTTCTGTTCCTAGCCTACCCAGAATGCAGCATCTCTTTGGGTGTCCTGGTGCCCTCCCACTTTGTCTCTTACATTATTTTTCAGGAGCTGTGTGGCTCTACCTTGTTTTTAATTGCTTATGTTCTCCCTGCACACACATATCTCTTACCAGATACTGTTGAGTGTGACTTGCAAGCGATTCTGTTGGTAAAGTAGTTCTGATGGTAGTTCTGGAAGACCTATGGGATGTCTCTGGCAGAGAAACATTGGAAGATGACCTCTGAATTACATGCTTTTACTTGATAGTCTTGAAGATACGTTGACTCTTGATTGATTTATCCTTTTTAATCTCTCAACTTACTAGTAAAGCTGTCTACAGTCTTGAAAAAAATTTGAACACTAGTCCCTCCCTTGCTATATGATGATTCTTTGTTGCAAGGACACAGTCCCCAACTTAGCTTAAGCATAAGAAGGGGAGTTGATCCTAAGGGCACAGGAAAGTCTTGGTGAGCACAAGTATAGATTTGCTTCTGGGCCCCATGAAGAACCTGGAGAGCTCTCAGGACCTCTAAATGGTTCTTCTCTGCTGCTTTGTGCATCAAAGATTTATTCTGTCTCTCTGCCTAGTGGCTTTCTGCTACTCACTCCATCTGCCCTCTAACTCCTGAGTTTACATATAATAGATGTAGACTGACCATCTGTTTCTGAATGCCAACCAAATTCCTGTTTGAAAGAAATTAGCCTAAATGGATTAAGTGTCCAAGGGTCTAATTAGGCTTCAGGGACAAGGTCGTGTAGTGCCAACATGGCTTCTGAGAACTTACCTTTGTTGATCAGGATAAAGTGTCAGGTAGGGGCAGTTTCCAGAGTTTTCCAACATAGGGGACAGAATTTGGGATTCAGGGCCTGCAAAGAGGGGCTGGTAGGTCCCCTTGCTTTGGGTTGGACCCCCAAAGGGCTGCAATCTAGAAGGAAGGGTGAAGAGGAAGTCGATTGCATGAGCTGTAGTTGAGTTAGAATCCTAATCAAATTGAATTGCAGTAATCTCTATTTGCCAGTGTTTCTAGCTCCTGGGAGAAGCGATCATAAATCATCTCTGGAGGAAAACAACATCCTGGGTCTCAATTATTTCTACAAATGATTTTTCAGATACAGTGTCTGCAGACAATTGAAAATAACCAGGCACAGGAAGAGACAACATGAATGAGAATAACAAAAGCAATAGACAATAGAATAGACCCATAGGGACTCCAGGTATTAGAGTTGTCAGACAAAGATTTTAAAAGAATTATGATTACTGTGTTCAATAAGATTAAAAAATGAAATTTTAATTCATTAGAGAACTAGAAACTACATATATATGTAGTAGAAACTACACACACATACACACACACAGATAATTTGAAAAAGTACCACAGAGAAATTCTAGAACAGAAAAATGGAATAAAATTAAGTCAATAGATAGGTTTACCTGCAGCTAGACATAGCTGAAAAAGATTGACTTAGAAGATCGGTCAGAAGAAATTATTCAGAATAAAGCATGGAAAGTAAAAAATATCAAAATACAGACGACAGATTAAGACAGAGATAATATAATGAGAAAGTTTGTAAATGTAATTGGAGTCCTGGAAAGAGATGGTGATCTGATGGAACAGAAACGATTTTGAAGACTTGATAGCAAAGAACTTTATAAAATTGATAAAACGTCAAGGCACTGATTGAGAAACCTCTATGACCCCTAAACAGATAAATAAAAAGTGCACACTGAGGTACATCAGTGCTAAAAATCAAAGTGTTCAGAGTAGCCAGAAGTGAAAAAAAGACCATGTTTAAATGAGCAACAACTAGACAGCTAACATTTCAAGAAAATAATTGAAGAGAATGGAATGGAAATTTTAAAGTGCTGGAAGAAATGTACTAACCTAGAACTCCATATCCAGCATTAATCTACAAAAATACTGGGGAAATTCAAAACATTTTCAGACAAAAGCTGAGAAATTTCATCAACAGGTCACACTAAAAGGAACTTAATTTGTAAATACAGGGGGTTTTTTTGTTTTGTTTTTTCAGGGATAAGAAAGGATAGAGAAGCAGGAAGAAATTAAGAACAACAAAAAGGATAAATACGAATATTGACTTATGAGACATAGTAATGTCTGATAGGGTTTTAAATATAGAGAGAATTAAAGTACACAACATAATGACATACGTTAGTATTTGGGATGTAAAATATCTTAAGGTCTTTATGTTGTCTGGGAAGAGAGAAAGTGCCAATAGACTAAAAGTAGACTTTGATATATTAAAGGTGTACATTGTAACTTAAGGATAACCTCTAAAAGAATAGTAAAAGTTTCAAATGAAGACAGGGAAAGAATGAAATAATAAAAAATGAAAGGAGGAGGAAAAAAGAAATCTGAAGTAGGCAGGACAAAGAAAATGCACATAATAAGTTGTAGATTTAAACCCAAGATATCAGGACTTCCCTGGCGGTCCGGTGGTTAAGACTGCATGCTCCCAATGCAGGGGTCATGGGTTCGAGCCCTGGTCAGGGAACTAAAATTCCGTATGCTGTGTGGCCACCAAAAAATAAATAAATAAACCCAAGATATCAGTAATTACATTAATATAAATAAACTAATATTCCACTCAAAAAGGAAAGTTCATCAAACAAAAAACCAAAATTGAACTGTTAGCTGTCAATAACAGCCACAGTTAAAGAAAGATATATGGAAAATAAAAAAATAGGAAAGAAATATGCAGACACTAAAAGAAAGCCAGTATACTTGCATTAATTTTTGATAATGTATAAGGCAAAAACCCTTACTAGAGATAAAGGGGGCACTTCAAAATAAAAGATTCAATTCGTGAGAAAGATAACAGTTCTAAATGTTAATGCACCTAATAACATAGCCTTAAAGTATATTAAAAAATATGGCCAAAAGATTAACAGGCACTTCAAAAATGAAGATATTGAAATGGCTTATAAGAGAAGATAGGTATTCAGCACCATCAGTTACTAGGGAAATACAAATTTAAACTACCCTGAGATACCACTCAACAAAAATAAGTGTGTGTGCACACCAAAAGTCATGTTTACAAGGATGCTTACAGCAGGATTTTTCACAAAACCCCAAATTGGAGACAATTGTCTGTCAATAGTAGAATGGATAAATAAATTGTGCTACACTTTTACAATGCAATTTTACATAGCAAGCAAAAGAATGGACTACTGCTATGTATAACAACATGAATGAAGCTCATAGACATGGTATGAAGCAAAAGAAGCCAGACACAAAGGAATATGTACTGTACGATTACATTTTTATGCATTTCCAGAACAGGTAAAACTTCATGTTGTCATCCTCAGTCAGAATAGTAATGGAGAGAGGGGCAGCATATTGACTTAGAAGGGCATGAGGAAACCTGAGGTGCTGGAAACGTTCTATATCTTGATTTGAATTATGTGGGTGTATACATAAAAGACTTGTTGAACTGGATATGTAAGATTTATGTGCTTTATGTATTGGTGTGTTGTACCTTAATAAAAAATACACAAAACAAAAACTGACAGAACCACTTACAAGGAGAAATAGGTAAATCCACAATTACAACAAGATTCTTTACACACCTCTCTCAGTAACTGATAGAACAAGTAAATTTTAGCCATCAGTAAGGATGTAGAATATTTGAATGACACAATCAGCAAACTTGACCTAATGGACACATATGAAACACTGCACCTGACAACTAAAACACAGGCATTCTCTTCAAGCTCACGTTGAACATTTACAAATCTGGCCATATGTTGATCCATAAAGCAAGTTTCAACAAACTTCAAAGGATTTAAATGATTTAGAGTATATTTGTAAGGCAGTTAAGGTAGAAATCCATTAAAAATGATAATTAGAATAACTAATTTCCATATGTTTGGAAATGAAGAAATACACTTCAGAATCTCCCACAGAAAATGACACAGGTGGGAATTAGAAAAATGATTCTAAAGGAGTGATAATAAGAATACATGTTGAAACTTGTGAGATATAGCTAATGCCACGCTTAGAGGGAAATTTATACCCTTATAATGCATTTATTAGGGTACTTCCCTGGTGGCGAAGTGGTTAAGAATCTGCCTGCCGATGCAGGGGACACGGGTTCAAGCCCTGGTCTGCGAAGATCCCACATGCTGCGGAGAAACTAAGCCCGCGCACCACAACTACTGAGCCTGCAATGCCACAACTACTGCAGCCCGTGTGCCTAGAGCCTGTGCTCCGCATAAAGAGAAGCCACCACAATGAGAAGCCCGCACACCATAACAAAGAGTGGCCCCCGCTTGCCGCAACTAGAGAAAGCCTGTGCACAGCAACGAAGACCCAGTGCAGCCAAAAAATAAATTAATTAATTTTTTAAAAATGCATCTATTAGGAAAGAAGAAAGGCTGAACATCAGTGGGCTGAGTAGCATCTCAAAAAGCTAGAAAGTGAATTTTATCGCTTTTATCTTTACCACCTCTGTATCTTTTCAATGAACATGCCATAATGTATTATAATTAACCAGTTTAGTTGGTCTTACTGGAAATGGTGATAAATGAGTTCTTTGGGTTCAAGGATCATGTCTTTTTATAAACCCAGTGCTTGTTGAAGTACCTTGCACGTGGTTGATAATTGTTTTAACTGAATTCAGTTCATCCTCAGTGCCTTAGGTTGGTCAGAAACCCAGGGTCTCGGGACTTTCCTGGTTGTGCAGTCGTTAAGACTTTGCACTCCCAATGCAGCAGGCCAGTGTTCAATCCCTGGTCAAGGAACTAGATCCCACGTGCATGCCTCATGCCACAACTAAGGAGCCCGCCTGGCACAACTAAGGAGCCCATTGCCGCAACTAAGGAGCCCGCCCGCTGCAACTAAGACCCGGTGCAACCAAATAAATAAATAAATATTGAAAATAAAAGAAAAAGAAACCCAGGGCCTCAATCTCGAGCTTACAGAAGCCAAACAGGTGATGTGATGAGTAAGGCTGTCAGGATGGGGAACACAGCAAACCGGAGAGCACGTGCCCCATCTAAAGGAGCGACTGCTGAGCACTATTCCATTGTGTATACGTACCACGTCTTCTTTATCCATTCCTCTGTCGATGGACATTTAGGTTGCTTCCACGTCCTGGCTATTGTAAATAGTGCTGCATTGGGGTGCATGCATCCTTTCGAATCATGGTTTTCTCCGGATATATGCCCAGGAGTGAGATTATACTCAGCCATAAGAAGGAACGAAATAATGCCATTTGCAGCGACATGGATGGACCTAGAGACTGTTATACAGAGTGAAGTAAGGGACTTTCCTGGCGGTCCGGTGGTTAAGACTCTGCGCTTCTACTGCATGGGGCTTAGGTTCGATCCCTGGTCGGGAACGAACATCCCGCATGCCACGCGGCGTGGCCAAAAACAAACAAAAAAGAGTGAAGAAAGAAAGAGAAAGTCAAATATCGTATAATATTGCTTATATGTGGAATCTAGAAAAATGGTACAGATGAACTTATTTGCAAAGCAGAAATAGAGTCACAGATGTAGAAAACAAACTTATGGTTACCAAGGGGGGAAGGGGGGGTGGGATGGATCGGGAGATTGGGATTGACATATATACACTACTATATATAAAATAGATAACTAATAAGAACCTACTGTATAGCACAGGGAACTCTACTCAGTGCTCTGTGGTGACCTAAATGGGAAGGAAATCTAAAAAAGAGTGGATATATGTATATGTATAGCTGATTCACTTTGCTGTACAGAAGAAACTAACACAGCCTTGTAAATCAACTATACTTCAATAAAAATTAATTAAAATAAAGGAACCACTGCTGTTTGGCTCTGGTTGATTGTTGCTGTGGGAGAGTGCTTGCTTGGTATGTCTAGATCTCCCCATTTGTTTTTAAGAAGGCAGAAGTTCAGATTTTTGTGAAATCTCCATTTTTAAAATGTTGGAAACTAATTAATTAAAAAAAGATACAGTAAGTGCCAAATCAAACCACGCAGTCCTGTCGTTGCCAGTTTGCAACCTCTGTTTTATTTCATACCTTAAGAGGTGGGAATGTGTTTCATGTCTAAATATCTCAGCCAGTAGACTCTTGGGCAGCCTATTCCATCATGTTTATTTCTGCCTGAAGAAAAGGGTCGTGACTGCTTCCTAACTGGATTTCTGGGTCATATCTGAAAGAGGTTTGTAGGGTTTTTTAAAGCCTTCTTTGTAGTTGGCTGTTTACTCCAGCTGAATCATACATGTGTTCCCAAAGATTTTTTTCCTCCTTTTGTTGTAGTATTCTTAATGATGCCTTCTGACTTTTTCACTCTGTTTTCTACACATTTGTCACCACTTCTGCTTTTGGATCATCATGTTGGAAAATCTGAGGCTTACATGGAAGATTGATTTTTAATGCCCCTTGCATTGTTTTTCGACTGTAACATTTGCATGTAATTATGACATTTTAAAAATAGGAGACCATGGAGTTTGAAAAAAAGAATCTTCTGGGCGGATAAGCAAATGGAAAGGCCAGCCTTTAATTTTGTTAACATCCCAATTACATTGTGGTAACCCTTGTGATGATTTCTGTACCTTGTAATGCAACACCTGGTTTTTGTTTCTGGGACACGGACCAAGCCTGGCTGACTCAACCCTTGCTCAGTCGCGAGAGTTGATTGGAAAGCTCATGTTTTCCACTGGCCAGCAGAGGTCACTATTTCAAAGTTGTCAGAGGAAAAATGATAGTCCACACCACTTCTCTTTTGTTTGGGGGAGGTATTATTCATAGAGTACTGGTGGGTGGTTTTCTATTCATACTTTTCTGTATTTTCCAAATGTTCTAAAAAAAATCAATTTTGTAATATATTACGTTTAAAAGTGCTGATGGCTTGCATGGACTTCTGTAGACAGTTGTTTATGTAGTGATAACATTTATTGAGCACCTACTAGGTACCGGACCCTGTGCTCCACACTATCCCACTCTCTTATCTTTAATAGCCATCTATCTTCTGGAGTGGTTGTGATGCTTATACCTCAGTTTTCCAGAAGGGGAGCCTGAGGCGAGGAGTGGTCCAAGGGCACACAGCTAATGGAGATGGGATTCAGATGCAGGGAGTTGTGTCTTCAAAGCTCGGCTCTTCATTTTCTTGGGAGCTATACTTTTTCTTCAAAGAAGGAATATTTTAGCAGTCATCTAAAGCAAAGCCTCAGAAATAGCTTGCTGTTTTTCCTTGCAAATGTTCTTGAAGAATCTAAACTTGGCTTCTTGGTCCTCTTTGAAGATGGGAACTGTGATGTTCTGTCAGCCTTTGCTCCTTCTCCACAGGAAAACAAATGTCAGTAATACATTGTCTCCAAAAATGTCTCAAGCTTAAGACCTATTTGGTGAGTAGTTTACTAAAAAGATTTCTAATTTCAATTTATAAATCCAAAGGAAGAACTTCCTAACTTTGACAAGAAATAAGCTGTTTGTGAAAGAAAAGATAAATCTGTTTTCGTGGACTTTTATTTATTCATGTTTTTAAAAACATTAATAAATTATGAGGATTTTCCATAAAGCTGGAGAGTTATGAGAAGACAGCTGTGTTCATCACCAAATAACGAGTGGTCAATTTGACCCCACCCTGTTCTCACTGAAGAGGTCATATGAGAACAGTAAGAAAAAGCTTTGTATCTCTTGGGCTGCTATAAAAGGACATTTGGTTCTGGAGTCAGTCTTACAAATTGGTCTGACGTACTGCTGTCCATCATTCTTATTTCAAAATTTTTAATGTTTTGTGGTTGCTGTTAACTGTAATAATAATACTTATTATGATTAGAACAGAAAACCATATTACCCTTATAGATCTTCTTAATTAACTAGTAAGATGGAGCTGGCTTATTTTTGTTGCGAGCAAGTATCTAACAAGTTTCCATGTGGATGGCAAGTTGCTCAGAGTAGCAACGCTAAGGCTGTAGTGGGGGAGATAGACAATGAATATAAACAAACATCCTGTGGTGGCGAGTACACAGGGGAACAATTAGACAGTAGATAGTGGGGGTGGGATTCTATTTTAGATAGGGTGGTCAGGGAACGCCCTCCTGATAAAGTGATGTTTGGCCAGAGGCCTGAATGAGGTAAGAGTGGTGATATGTGGGTATCTGGGGGAAGAGTTCCTAAAAGCAGTGAACCTGGAGACCAGAGCATGCCTGATAAGTTCAAGGGATAGCAAAGAGGGCAGGGTGGCGGGGTTCAGTGGGTGAGGGGAAGAGCGGTAGCTGTGGGACCAGATCATGTCAGGCCTGGTAGACAACAGCAAGGACTTTGCTCTTACTCTGAGTCAGGGGCAGCCACTGGAAAGTTCTGAGCGAAGGAGTAACGTGGACCAACTTATGTCTTAAAAAATTAAATCTGGGGCTTCCCTGGTGGCGCAATGGTTGAGAGTCCACCTGCTGGTGCAGGGGACATGGGTTCGTGTCCCGGTCTGGGAGGATCCCACATGCCACGGAGTGGCTGGGCCCGTGAGCCATGGCCGCTGAGCCTGAGTGTCTGGAGCCTGTGCTCCGCAACAGGAGAGGCCACAACAGTGAGAGGCCCGCGTACTGCAAAAAAAAAAAAAAAAAAAAAAATTAAATCTGGCTGTTCTATGGAAAACAGGTAAGAATGAAAGCAGGGAGATTGGGACTTCCCTGTCGGTCCAGTGGTTAAGACTTTGCCTTCCAATGCAGGGGGTGCGGATTTGATCCCTGGTGGGGGAACAAAGATCCTACATGCCTCACAGCCAAAAAACCAAAACATAAAACAGAAGCAGTATTGTAACAAATTCAATAAAGACTTTAAAAATGGTCTACATCAAAAAAATCTTAAAAAAAAAAAGAAAGCAGGGAGACTAGTTAGGAGTCTACTGCTGTAAAGCAGGTGAGAGAAGATGCAGTTAACCCTTGAAAAATGGGTTCAAACTTTTGTGGGTCCTCTTTTTTTTTTTTACTCCTTTTTAAAATTTATTTTATTGAAGTAGAGTTGATTTACAATGCGTTAATTTCTGCTGTACAGCAAAATGACTCACTTATACATATATATATTCTTTTTCATATTCTAACTTTGGAATTCCTAATGATTATCCTCTAAATGATGGTGACAGCTCTGGGGATATGGATGGATGACCTTGCCTTTGAGACTATGTAGAGCCGGAGAGGGAAGATCTAAGCCAGCATTTAAGGCTGAATAGAAGATGAAGAAAGAAGAAGGGCCAGGAGTTGCCAGAGAAGCAAGAGAAAAACCAAGGGAGTGCGTGGGTCCTCTTACACGCAGCTATTTTTCACTAAATCTGTACTACAGTACTACACAATCAGTGGTTGGATGAATCCATGCACGTGGAACCGCGAATATGGTGGGCTGACTGTAAAGTACTGTGCAGATTTCCCTACTGCACAGAGGGTTGGTGCCCCTGAGCCCTATGTTGTTCAAGGGTCACCTGCAGTGACTGGGACCAGAGTGATAGTGAAAGCAATGAGAAACAGACAGGTCTGGGTCTATTACGAAGAAAGAGTTGATGAGAATTGCTGGTGGAATGGTTGTGGAGTATGAAAGAAAACGAGTCAGTAATATGGACTCTGAGGTTTTTGGCCTGAGCAGTTGGTAGACTGAAATTGCCAATTGCCAACTGCCATTTGATGGGAGAGGAATGGGTTTACGGTGGGGTAAGTATGATGGGTTAGTTAAGTGTGGCTGCATATAACTGAAAAACTCAAAATAATGGTGGCTTAAGTAACATAGAAATTTATACTTTTTTTTTCACATAAAAGGAGATCCAGAAATAGGCTGTCTCAGGATTGCTTCCTAAAGTTATCAGGGATTCAGGCTCATTCTAGCTCTCTACTTAGCTAGCTTCTCATCCTCATGGTCCCAAACGGCTGCTAGAACTACAGCCATCACATCTGTATTCCAGGAAACAAGAAGGAAGAAGAGAAGAGAGAATGGTGAATCCGCTCCCTTTCAAGGAGACTTCCTAAAAGTCCACACACTTACCCTTGTATCTTATTGGCTGAAACATAGTCATGAGGCCATATCTGGCTGCAAGGGAGCCTGGGAAATGTCTTTTGGAGGTTGTATGTAACTCCTAAATAAATTGGGATTCTGTTACTGGGGCTCTAAATGAATATTAACATAGGCTGTGAGCCGTCTCTTCTCCAGAGTTTGAAGTTTGGTTTTGGAAGAAGCAAGTTCTAGTCTGGCATCATCCAGCTGTGTGACTTTGTGCTAAGATTTCATCACTAAACCTCTATTTCAACTGCAAAATAAAAGAATTGGACTGAATGATTTTTAAGTTCCCTTCTAACTAATTTTGCATGAGTCTTTGAGTTTGTCACATAGTAAGGTGAGTATAGTTTTCACAAAAGAGATAAGAAGTCTTAGAAGAAAATATTATGGTAAGAAGATGTCTATCAAATATCTTAAAATTGATTTTTGTAATTGAAAGATTCATTTAAAACGTATCCACCAATACCATTCCATTCTATTTTTCAGAATGCTTTCTGCCTATAGGTATCGATGATTTTAAAACTCAAAAAGAAGCATTTGAATTACATAATACTAGTGTATACTGGATGAACTTGATATTTACTTTAACAAAATATTAATTAATAAAAATGTGAATAATCAACTGTCTCATTCCTTACTCCATATATACATTTGTCGTAGCCTCATTTGCCAACTTTTTGACCTCTTCAAACAATTTAGTACATGTGTTCAAATCCACACACCACTGATTATCTCTCATACACATAGAAAGTCTGTGCCTTCAAGGGGTCTATAGTTTATAATTGGGTATGTAATAAGGCTGAAAATAAATGCTCTGAGAGGGGCTTTGTGTGCTAGTGTTTGGTTGGGAGGGGAAGCAGGTTATGTGGACAAGGGGCCATTTGAGGTGAACCTTGGAGATCTGGATGGGTCCAGGTAGGAATGGTCAGCCACAAAGGCACTCTGGATGAAAGGAAAAGAAAGGTCAGGTGACAGAGGATGTTCCAGTTCAGTTGGAGATGAGGTACAGTGGCATGACAGGAAGACCTGTCAAGCAGACCTAGGGCTGAACCCTGAATCTGCCACTTGCTAGTTGAAACCTTGGGCAAGTCCCTTAACTTATTTGGGTCTCATTTTCCTCATCTGTAATAGGAACAATACCACTCTCTTCATAGGTTGTTGTCTGTATTAAATGTATATATGTAGTGTCATCTGCAGTAATTTACATAAAAGAACCTGCCACAGGGCATGGTACTCTTCTGTGTACCACAGGGCAGGCCCCTTCTAAACAGACAACCCAAACTGTCCCTCACAACTTTTCAAGCTGTCAATTCTTATTGTCTTCATTAGCAGCATTTGATGTGCATTTTATATTAAGTCTGATTCTGTTTCCCTACAAATACGATGATGTGCTGGAAACCAGCTAATGTTTTTATGGAAAAGCAGTTGCATAATAATGAGCGAGGAAGGGGTATAACTTAATGGCCTGTTAATTGTGACACTTTGCTTCTAGAAAATCACCCTTAAGGATGAAGAATGCCTTGGGCCACCCAGGGGAAGTTCCAAACTCTAAAACTACTTTTCTTCCAGATACTCAGCTTCTCCTTTCTCTTCACTCCCATCACAAGGCTTGTCAAGTTTCCTTCCTCAACGAAGCTGCATTCCAGCCACCTCTCCCCATCTCCACCAACCCTTGGCTCCTCAGCATTTCTCTCTGGGATTATCTCCTCACTAGTCTTCCATTATCCACACTTGCTGCTTTCTCAATCCATTTTCCACACAACAGCTAGAATGATATTTTCAGAACAGATCTGATCATGTCAGTCTCCAACCCAAAGTCCTTCACTGATTTTGCACGCAGCCCTTTCCCTTTCCCAGTCTCACCTGATGTCTTCCCTCCTCTCACTCTGTGGCTCCAATCACACTGCCTCTCTTTTGCTGCCTGGAAGGAATATTATTCCTCTCATTTCAAAACATTTGCACCTTTTGCACGTACTCCTCCATCTTCTGGAAAGCTTTTCCTCAACTCTACCACAAGTAACTTCTTATCCTCTTAGATTCTAGTTTAATCATCACCTCTCAGGGAAGACTTCCTTGACCCTTTAGACTCCGTCAAGCCTCCGACCCCCCCTCCCCACTTCACATCCTCTCATAACATGGGCATTTCTCCTTGTTTGTAAGTATGCATTCATTTGTATGATTAGTTGAATACTTTTTTAAAAAATTATTTTATTTATTGATTTTTGGCTGCATTGGGTCTTCGTTGCTGTGTGCGGGCTTTCTCTAGTTGCGGTGAGTGGGGGCTACTCTTCCTTGTGGTGCGTGGGCTTCTCATTGCGGTGGCTTCTCTTGTTGCGGAGCATGGGCTCTAGGTGCGGGAGCTTCAGTAGTTGTGGCGCATGGACTTAGTTGCTCCACGGCATGTGGGATCTTCCCGGACCAGGGCTTGAACCTGTGTCCCCTGCATTGGCAGGCGGATTCTTAACCACTGCACCACCAGGGAAGTCCTAGTTGATTTCTTTTTGTCCTCCACCAGTCGGAACCTCCATGAATCTCTGGCACCTAGGACAGTGCCTGGGACATGGTAGGTACTCAATCAATATTGTTGGACAAGGAAAGAGATTGGGATACAAACGGTGCTTCCTCCTTGCACTCTTAGCCATTGTCTTCTGTCTTCTCTGAGTTTCTTGAGGGCCTGCACATCCTTTAACTCCTTCATTAACTTACGCATTTATTCAACCATCATTCACTGAGTGTGCATGGATGGTAGGCCCTGTGCTTCGTACTAGAGCTACAGAAGCAAGTGAAACAACTCCTGCCCCCAAAGAGCCAGGGGCACTCAGAAGGCTTTAAGCTAGGAGAGCAATATGGTTGGATCAGTGATTTAGAAAGACCACTCTGGTTGCAGGGAGGAGGATGGATTGGAAGGGCCAGGCTGGAAGCAGGGAGACCCAGATGAGAAGCTGGTCCAGTGGTTCAGGCTAGAGACGATGAGGCTTGCAAGGGCCACACATGTGGAGATGGAGAGAAGGAGCACTTACAGAAGGTACATTGGAGGTAGGAATCAGAGGCCTTGGAGTCTGAACATAGGTGAAGAGAGAGAAAGGAGCCTAGGATAACTCCCAGGGTCCCAGCTTGGTGGTGTCATCATTCACGTAAGAGAAAACCCAGGATGAGGAGGGGGGGAGAAAGGAGAGCGAGACAGGGAGAAAATGAGTTTAGTAGAACTTGGCTTCTCAAGCCGTTTAACAGTTTCTATTTCTAGAGAGAGCCTGATTAAACTGAAGCTTCATTCAGAAGAGACTACTTTTAGGAATAATCAACTTGACTCTTTTGTTTTAAATTTACATACAGTAAAATTCAATGTACATATCTACAAGTTTTGACAAAAGCATAGAATCATGTAAACACCAAGATACAGAACAATTCTCTCACTGACCGTTCCTCCCTCAAATTTCCTTATTCCTTTGCAGTCAAATTTATCTCAATTCTTAATTCCTAGCAACCATTGATCTGTTCTCGGTAATTTTGCCTTTTCCAGAATGTCACAGAAATGGAATCCATACCGTCTGTAGTCTTCTGAGCCTGGCTTCTTTTACTTAGCATAATGCATTTGAGATTCATCCACATTGTTATGAGTACCGATAGTTAATCCCATGTTCTTGCTGAGTAGTATCCCATTCTGCGGATTTACCACAGTTTGTTCTTTCTGCAGTTGAGGACATTTGGTTTCCCATTTTTGCGGATTACAAATAAAGCTGCTAAAAATCTTCATGTACAGGTTTTCGTGTAAACATAGGTTTTCATTTCACTTGGGTAAATATTGGGAATGGAATTGCTGGATTATCTGAGTTGTATGATAAGTATTAAGTTTAACTTTATAAGAAAATATCAAACTGTTTTCCAGGGCGGTTGTGCCTTTTGCATTTCTACCAGCAAGGTATGAGAGTTCCAGTTGTTCCATACCCTTGCCAGCATTTGCTATGGTTAGTTTTTTGTTTTATTTTTAAATTTTAATCATTCTGAAGGTGTGTAGTGCTATCTCAGTATGCTTATACTTTGCATTCCCTAATGCTGAGCATCTTTCCATCTTCATATTTTTTTTGTGAAATGTTTGTTTAAATCTTTTGCACATTTAGAAAATTTGTTTGTTTTCTTTTTTTAAGTTGTAAGAGGGCTTTATATATTCTGAATACAAGTCATTTGTTGGATAAATGATTTACAAATATTTTCTCCCAGTCTGCGGATTGTCTTTTCATTCTCTTAACAGCCAGTATCTTTTACAGAGCAAAAATTTTAGATCTTTGATGAAGTCCCATTTAATAATATTTTATTTTCTGGACTGTGCTTTTGGCATCATTATCTAACTACTTTTTTTTTTTTTTTTTTTTTTTGCGGTACGCGGGCCTCTCACTGCTGTGGCCTCTCCCGTTGCGGAGCACAGGCTCCAGACACGCAAGCTCAGCGGCCATGGCTCACGGGCCCAGCCGCTCCGCGGCATGTGGGATCTTCCCGGACCGGGGCACGAACCCATGTCCCCTGCATCGGCAGGAGGACTCTCAACAACTGCGCCACCAGGGAAGCCCTATCTAACTACTTTTTTACCTAACCTGAGATCACAAAGATTTTCTCTATGTTTTCTTCTAGAAGTGATAGCTTTGCATTTTGGGCCATTTGGGGTTACTTTTTGCATAATGTGTGAAGTACAGGTTGAGGTTCGTTTTTTCACATATGTATGTGCAGCCTTTCCAGCACTGTTTGTTAAAGGACTATTATTTCTCCACTGAATTGCTATTGTACCTTTGACAAAAGCATATGGCCCTATGTGGGTTCCATAGAATAGGAGTATTCTGTTCCATTGATCTATGTGTATAGTTTTTTTGCCACTGTCACAGTCGTGATTACTGTAGCTTTACAGTGAGTTCTAGAATCAAAGAGTGAGTCCTCCAATTTTGTTCTTCTTTTTCAAAATTGTTTTGGCTATTCTAGCTCCTTTCCATTTTAGAATTAGTTTGTTGATTTCTATTTAAAAATTCCAGCTAGGATCTTTGTTGAAGTTATGTTGAATCTACAGATTAATTTGGGGAGAGGTGACATCTTAACAATATTGAATCTTTCAAACCATGAACACAATATACTTCTTCATTCATTTACATATTTTCTGTGATTTCTTTCATCAGTTTCATGGTTTTCAGCATACGGATTTTGCATGTTTTGTTAGATTAATATCTAAGTATATACTTTTCAGTGCTATTATAAATAGTATTTTTAAAATTTCATTTCTAATTGTTTATTGCTAGTATATGTAAATACCATGGATTTTTGTATATTAATCTTATATCCTGCAACCTCAATAAACTCATTTATTAGTTCTAGGAGGAACCTGTTTTCGTAGATCCCACGGAATTTTCTACATAGATGATCAGGTTGCCTGCCAACAGTTTTATTTTTTCCTTTCCAACCTGTATGCCTTCCTTTTTTAAAAATAATCTTTATTGGAGTATAATTGCTTTACAGTGTTGTGTTAGTTTCTGCTGTATAACAAAGTGAATCAGCTATATGTACACATATATCCCCATATCCCCTCCCTCTTGCGTCTCCTTCCCACCTTCCCTATCCCACCCCTCTAGATGGTCACAAAGCACCAAGCTGATCTCCTGTGCTATGCGGCTGCTTCTCCCAAGCTATCTATTTTACATTTGGTAGTGTATATATGTCCACGCCACTCTCTCACTGCGTCCCAGCTTACACTTCCCCCTCCCCATGTCCTCAAGTCCATTCTCTACGTCTGCATCTTTATTCCTGTCCTGCCCCTAGGTTCTTCAGAACCTTTTTTTTTTTTTAGATTCCATATATATGTGTTAGCACACGGTATTTGTCTTTCTCTTTCTGACTTACTTCACTCTGTATGACAGACAATAGGTCCATCCACCTCACTACAAATAACTCAATTTCATTTCTTTTTATGGCTGAGTAATATTCCATTGTATATATGTGCCACATCTTCTTTATCCATTCATCTGTCAATGGACACTTAGGTTGCTTCCATGTCCTGGCTATTGTAAATAGTGCTGCAATGAACATTGTGGTACATGACTCTTTTTGAGTTATGGTTTTCTCAGGGTATATGCCCAGTAGTGGGATTGCTGGGTCATATGGTAGTTCTATTTTTAGTTTTTTAAGGAACCTCCGTACTGTTCTCCATACTGGCTGTATCAATTTACGTTCCCACCAACAGTGCAAGAGGGTTCCTTTTTCTACACACCCTCTCCAGCATTTGTTGTTTGTAGATTTTCTATGATGGCCATTCTGACCAGGGTGAGGTGATAGCTCATTGTAGTTTTTTAAAATAAATTTACTTATTTATTTATGTATTTATGGCCACGTTGGGTCTTTGTTGCTGCATGCGGGTTTTCTCTAGTTGCGGCGAGCAGGGGCTACTCTTTGTTGCAGTGTGTGGGCTTCTCATTGTGGTGGCTTCTCTTGTTGTGGAGCATGGGCTCTAGCCACGTGGGCTTCAGTAGTTGTGACACGCAGTCTCAGTATTTATGGCACCCAGGCTTAGTTGCTCTGTGGCATGTGGGATCTTCCCGGACCAGAGCTCAAACTCGTGTCCCCTGCATTGGCAGGTGGACTTTCAACCACTGCGCCACCAGGGAAGTCCCCTCATTGTAATTTTGATTTGCATTTCTCTAATGATTAGTGATGTTGAGCATCCATTCATGTGTTTGTTGACAATCTGTATATCTTCTTTGGAGAAACGTCTATTTAGGTCTTCTGCCCATTTTTGGATTGGGTTGTTTGTTTTTTTGATATTGAGCTGCATGAGCTGCTATATATTTTGGATATTAATCCTTTGTCAGTTACTTTGTTTGCAAATATTTTCTCCCATTCTGAGGGTTGTCTTGTTTATGGTTTCCTTTGCTGTACAAAAGCTTTTAAGTTTCATTAGGTTCCATTTGTTTATTTTTGTTTTTATTTCCCTTACTCTAGGAGGTGCGTCAAAGAGGATCTCACTGTGATTTATGTCATAGAGTGTTCTGCCTATGTCTTCCTCTAAGAGTTTTATAGTGTCTGGCCTTACATTTAGGTCTTTAATCCATTTTGGGTTTATTTTTTTGTATGGTGGTAGGGAGTGTTCTAATTTCATTCTTTTACCTGTAGCTGTCCAGTTTTCCCAGCACCACTTATTGAAGAGACTGTCTTTTCTCCATTGTATATTCTTGCCTCATTTATCAAAGATAAGGTGACCATATGTGCATGGGTTTATCTCTGGGCTTTCTATCTTGTTCCATTGATCTATACTTCCGTTTTTGTGCCAGTACCATGCTGTCTTGATTACTGTAGCTTTGTAGTATAGTCTGAAGCTCAGGAGCCTGATTCCTCCAGCTCCGTTTTTCTTTCTCAAGATTGCTTTGGCTATTCAGGGTCTTTTGTGTTTCCATACAAAGTGTGAAATTTCTTGTTCTAGTTCTGTGAAAAATTCCATTGGTAGTTTGACAGAGATTGCATTGAATCTGTAGATTGCTTTGGATAGTATAGTCATTTTCATAATGTTGGTTCTTCCAGTCCAAGAGCATGGTATATCTCTCCATCTGTTTGTATCATCTTTAATTTCTTTCATCAGTGTCTTATAGTTTTCTGCTGTATGCCTTATTATTTAATTATTTTCTTGCCTTACTGCACTTGCTAGGACTTCCAGTATGATGTTGAATAGGAATAGTGAAGGTAGCTATCCTTACCATGTTCTGGATCTCAGGGGGAAAGCATTCAGTCTCTACCACTAAGTGTAGTGTAAGCGTGTGATGTTAGCTGTAGGTTTTGTTTTGTTTTTGTTTTTGTTGCTGCGCTTATCTAGTTAAGAAAGTTTCTTTCTATTCCTAAATTGGTTCTTATTCTCTAATCATATATGAGGGTACATATAAAACATCATCTTTGGCCTCTTGTGACTGTGTTCCATATTGGGGTTCTCCAGGTTTTTGTTTGTTTGTTTGATTTGGTTTTTATTTGTTTTATTTTTTAAATAAAAAAAATTTTTTTTTGGCTGCATTGGGTCTTCATTGCCATGCATGGGCTTCTCATTGCAGTGGCTTCTCTTGCTGTGGAGCACAGGCTCTTGGCACACTGGTTTCAGTAGTTGCAGCATGTGGGCTCAGTAGTCGTGGCACTCAGGCTCAGTAGTTGTGGCTCGTGGGCTCTAGAGCTCAGGCTCTGTAGTTGTGATGCACAGGTTTAGTGGCTCCGTGGCAGATGGGATCTTCCCGGACCAGGGATCAAGCCTGTGTCCCCTGCACTGGCAGGTGTGTTCTCAACTGCTGCACCACCAGGGAAGTCGCTGATTTGTTCTTTAAAAGAGCATCTTCAAGTTATAATATGAGTTCTAGAAATGGTAGGAGAAGTAAGTTGGGTATTTCATTAATCATCATCATTACCTCTCATTTTCCAATTGATTTTACCTTTTTCCACCTTCTCATTGAGTCTCCACAGAAGCCTGGTGGGTCAGGTACTATCACCTTTATTTGACAGGTGTAGTATCAAGGAACCAGGGATGGTGACTTGCTCGTGTCCCTCAGCTTGATAGCACCAGAGCCACAACCATTATAGAAGCTCTTCTATGGACTGACCCCAGTGAGAGCCCTGAAATGCAGTGAAAAGTCCAGACTTTGGACTCAGGTAGATAATCTTTTAAATTTTAATTACATTGAAATTTTTTATTGCAGTGAAATTCATATAACATAAAAGTAGCCATTTAAAAGTGAACAACTCAGTGTCATTTAGTACATTCACAATGTTGTGTAACCACTACCTCTACCTAGTGCCAGCATTTTTTCGTTACCTCAAAAGGAAACCTATACCCATTAAGCAGATACTTCCCATTGGTCCCTCCCCCGAGCCCCTGTCAACCACTAATCTGCTTTCTATCTCCCATGAATTTACCTATTCTGGATATTTCATATGAGTGGACTCATACAATACATGGCTTTTGTGTCTGGCTTCTTTCACTTAGCATGATGTTTTTGAGGTTTATCCGTGTTGTAGCATGTGTCAGTACTTTATTCCTTTACATATATTTTTTCACAATTTGTTTATCCATTCATCCATTCATTCTTTGATGAACATTTGGATTGTTTTCACAACAATGTTCTTTTGGGCATATACCTAGACATAGAATTGCTGGGTCATATGGTAATTCCATGTTTAACTTTCTGGGGAATTGTCAAACTGTTTTCCAGTTGTGGCTAAACCATTTTACATTCCCACCAGCAATGTATGAGGGCTCAACTTTCTCCACATGCTTGCCAATATTTGTTATTTTCTGTTCTTTCGATTTTTTAAAAATAAATTTATTTATTTATTTATTTATTTTTTGTTGTGTTGGGTCTTCCTTGCTGTGCGCGGACTTTCTCTAGTTGCGGCAAGCGGGGGCTACTCTTTGTTGTGGTGCATGGGCTTCTCATTGCAGTGGCATCTCTTGTTGTGGAGCACAGTCTCTAGGAACATGGGCTTCAGTAGGTGTGGCACAAGGGCTCAGTAGTTGTGGTTCCTGTGCTCTAGAGTGTAGGCTCAGTAGTTGTGGCACATGGGCTTAGTTGCCCTGCGGCATGTGGGATCTTCCCCGACCAGGGCTTGAGCCCGTGTCCCCTGCATTGGCAGGTGGATTCTTAACCACTGCGCCACCAGGGAAGTCCCTGTTCTTTTGATTTTTAATTTTTAAAATTATAGCCATCCTGATAGGTGTGAAGTGATATCTCATTGTGGTTTTGATTTGCATTTCCCTAATTACTAATAATGTTGAGCATCTTTTCATGTACATACTTGTTGGCCATTTGTGCATCTTCTTTGGAGAGACATCTATTCAAGTCCTCTGCCCATTTTTTTTAACATCTTTATTGGAGTATAATTACTTTACAATGTTGTGTTAGTTTCTGCTGTATGACAAAGTGAATTAGCTATATGTATACATATATCCCCATATCCCCTCCCTCTTGCGCCTCCCTCCCACCCTCCCTATCCCACCCCTCTAGGTGGTCACAAAGCACCTAGGTGATCTCCCTATGCTGTGCAGCTGCTTCCCACTAGCTATCTATTTTACATTTGGTAGTGTATATATGTCAGTGCTACTCTCTCACTTCATCCAAACTTACCCTTTCCCCCTCCGCGTGTCCTCAAGTCCATTCTCTATGTCTTTTGCTCATTTTTTTGATTGGGTTGTTTTTGTTGCTGAGTTGTAAGAGTTCTTTATATATTCTGGATACTAGACTCTTACCAGTTGCATGATTTGCAAATATTTTTCTCCCATTCTCTAAGTTGTTTTTTCACTATCTTCATAATGTTCTTTGATGCACAAAGGATTTTAATTTTGATGAAGTCAATTTATCTATTTTTTTCTTTTGTGCTTGTGTTTTTGGTGTCACATCTAAGAATCCGTTGCCAAATCCAAGGTCACATAGATTACCCCTGTGTTTTCTTCTAAGTGTTTTACAGTTTTAGCTCTTATATTTAGGATGTTGATCCATTTTGAGTCAGTGTTTGTATATGGTTTGAGATAGGGAATCCAACTTCATTCTTTTGCATGTAGATATCCAGTTGTCCTAGCACCATTTGTGGAAAAGATTATTCTTTCCTCAATGAGCGATCTTGGCACTCGTATCAAAGATAAGTTGGCCATAGATGTATGGGAGGCAGACACTTTTGACCATGAGAACCTTGGCAAATCAATTTTGAGCTTTTATTTTTTTCATCTATAAGATAGGAAAGATATGCTCTTTTTCTCAGAGTTGTCAGAATTAAATGAGATTACATATGGAGACCATCAGCCGTAGTACCCGGCACATAGTAGTTTCCCCAGTGAATGTTAATTCTTCCCTTGCTGCAAGAAATAGAGGCAGGGTAAGCAGAGTAACATCTATCACCTCTATTCCTTCTCCTTCCTCATGTCTCCAGGACACAGGAGACCCTAGACATAGAAATGTCTATTTTTTCTGAGTATGTGCTTATAAAGGTGGTGAGGGGGGAGGTCACAATAGGATGAAGAAGCACTTAGCCAGAAATTCAGGCAAGCAAAGGAAGTAGTGGTCATTCTTTAAAAATTCAATCAACATTCAATAAACACTTACCTAGTGCTGACTTTGTGCCTGAATCAGTTCTAGGCTCTGGAGTTACAAAGGCAAAATGTGCTCCTGCTCTCAGAGAGCTCTCAGTCTAGAGAGAGAGACAGATAGGTCATTATAAAGCAGTGTAACAGGTTCTGAGATAGAATGAAGCAGAGATTGCTGTGAGAATATGTAGGAAGAAAATAATTCTAGCCAGAGGATTCAGGGAAGTCTTCTGGGAAAAAGTGACGCTTGAGCTGGGTACTAAATGATTCTTAGGAAGGAGTGAACCAAAGGGAAAGTGTTAGCATAGGAAACATCATATACAAAGCTATGAAGGCATGAATATGTGTTCCAGGTTCTAGGAGATGAAAAATTTTCTAAGGTACTTGGAACATAGGATAGAGCTAAGAGGTGCGGTGAGAAAATGGTTTGACTTTATTTAGATGGCCATTGGAAGTTGTTAATGAGGCTTAAACAGGGAAGTGACATGGTCAGATCTATATTTTAGAGATTTATAGGGAGACCAGTACGGAAAATGAATGATTGGGAAGAAGATGAAGCTGGAGGCAGGAAGAAGAGTTGGGAAGAGATGTAGCAGTGAGGAGTGAGGATGGAGAGGAGGAGGACTATTAGGTGTATTCATGGCAGATCAGATACGGGAGTATGGGAGAGGAGGAGGAACAAAGTCAGAGAAGAAATAATGATGTTTGTTTTGGCAGATGGATACAGATGGAGTTACCTAGTAGACAGACCATATGTGGGACAAGAGGGCAAAAATAAAAACCAAAGAGGGCTTCCCTGGTGGTGTGGTGGTTAAGAATCCGCCTGCCAATGCAGGGGACATGGGTTTGAACCCTGGTCCGGGAAGATCCCACATGCCGTGGAGCAACTAAGCCCGTGTGCCACAACTACCAAGGCTGCACTCTAGAGCCCGTGAGCCACAACTACTGAGCCCATGTGCCACAACTACTGAAGCCCGCATGCCTAGAGCCCATGCTCCACAACAAGAGAAGCCACCGCAATGAGAAGTCTGCGCACCTCAATGAAGAGTAGCCCCCGCTCACTGCAACTAGAGAAAGCCAGCACGCAGCAATGAAGACCCAACGCAGCCAAAAATAAATAAATAAAATAAATTAAAAAAAAAAAAAAAAACCAACCCAAAGAAACCCCAAAACAAGACAGACTGTGTTTGAGCAGGCACATTGGTTAGTGTAAAAAAGCACACATTATTGCCTGGCCTGCTAAAGGGAGAAGCGGACTTTATTTGTTTTGCTTTGTTTTGTTCTTGACAATTAAAATATTAATGAATTTTATTTTTATACTAAAAGTATAAGGAAAAAAATTACAGTCCGTAATCCTACTACTCTTAAATAACCCTTGTTGAAAGGGAGAGAGGAAAATATATATTGTTAGAAAATACAAACAGTTCAGAGAAGTGTAAAATGAAAAGTACAGGCTTCCCCCCAGTCCTCCATTCCCTTAACCACTGTTAACACTTCTTGTGTTTTCTTCTAGGAAAAAAAAATGTATATACCCGCTGGATTCTGTATATCTGCAAAGAGGTCCTGCCACATACCACGTTTAAGAGGTCTGTTCTATTGAGTAGATTAACCTTCTCATTGCTTTGCCAGTCTTCACAAACCCATCCGTCCTGGTAGGGTGGAGCTGTGAGTTCACTGAGGGAAAGGCAGGATCTCCATGTCCCTAGCTCAGGCATGGGACTTGGATCAGGGTAGGTGCTCAGCAAAGAATAACTAAATGAGCTGTGGCTGCAACCTGGAAATTTGGAGAATCTTTGCCTGCAGTTCCAGTTCATTAAGTGACTTCTACAGCAAATGTTTCCTGAGTTCTGACTAAGTGTGCAGTGCTGTGCGTGTGGGTATGTGTGTGTACGTGTGGTGGGGAGGTAAGGCAGAGGACTTGGTTCCTGGCCTCACCAAAGAGCAGAACTGGAAATGTCAGTGATCTCCCAGTCCTCTTGCTTTCTGAGGGGGAATCTTAGGTGCAGAATGAGGTCCTGATTTACCTAAAGCCGCAAGGCTCATTGGTGCCAGAACCAGCCCTAGAGCTTCAGAAGAGCGAGGGGGTGGGGGAGGAGCACCTGCTGGTGCCTTGGAGGCATTGGTGAGCTACTCTTACTCCTTCCATCCCTTCCCCTCCTGCCATATAAGTAGCAGTAATACCCAACTCCAGATCCTCGGGTAGAGGCAAGACCTTTGTGCTCTTATGCAGCCCATGGCCCTTGGCCTGTGTGCAATGCGTGGGATTTGCTGACATCCTGTACCTATTAGAGGCATCAGGCTGGTATAGAGGAAGAGTGCTGGACCAGGAGTCAGGAAGCCTGCATTCCAGTGCCAGCTCTGCCACACCCCACCATACTGTGGGCCGGTCACATCCTCTCTCCTCTGAACGTGGGGGTGGGTCTAATGAAATCTCCAAGGTCCTTCCTACCTTTATTGCTCTCTAACTTTAAGATGCTATATTTAACCAATGATAGGAAATCAGATTTTAGGATTCTGTGATTCTGAAATCCTGGTTTTCTAAGAATCCGGGGATGCTGCTTGAGGTCTCTTACTCTGTGTGGACTCCTATGTTGTGAGGCCTGACTTGTTGAGTAGTAGGGAGGGGCTCCGTATACATTTTTCAATTTTAGACCAAGGCCAAAGAGACCAGACCCCTCTCTTCAAAGAGTGCGGAGCCAGGCAGGCTCCTTGGAGTGGGCCCAGATCACCAGTGAACAGTGTGGAGCAGGGCAGGCCAACATGAAATGCAGAGACGGTCTCAAGGACCTGGGTGGAACCTCCAGTAGCCTTGGCGAATAGACCTGGCCTGGGTGAACAACCCCATTTTACACAGGAGGAAACTGAGGCTCAGAAAAGGGAACTGAGCTACTGCTTCCAGTCGCCCTGAGGTCTTGTTCTTAGTACACATTGGGCAGGACTCACTGGGACACTGCTGTCTGTGAGGGGAGCCAGAATGCAGGGGAACCAGGTTGCAGGTCCTGGAGGAACTTAGAGGAGTGGGTCTCAACCCCCAGGGCTGTAAGCACCTCCTGGGGGCTCGCTAAAATTCGAGGTGCTGGGACCCTGCTCCCAGACAGATTCACAGATTCACTTGGGGGTGTTTTCTAGTTGGGATCCGGGTATCTATTTTTGTTTAACTTCGGAATGAGACCCTCTAGTCTGTTTCCTTTTTGGTGAAAAACACCACAGAAACAAAAACTTAAGACAAGTGGTCTGAGAGCCGTGGGTTCGGTCCCAACCTTGCTGCTGACCCGCTGTGAAAGCTGTGGGAGCTCTGGAGTGAGCGGGTTGGATTCTGCAGGAAACCTTTAAAGCACTTTCACATCCATTGTCTCCGCGGTAGCAGGGTTGGCCGGTCCCGTTTGACCAGGAGAAAACTGATGCTGGACAGGGCAAGAAGGGTCTTGTCTCAGCCACTGGGAAAGGCGGAAAAGAGCCAGGTTGAGCCCGGCTTTCCTGATACCCAAGGCGTTCCGCCGCCCTGGCCAGCCCAGCCCCGACGACAGAGCCCAGGCCCTGCAGCCCGCGGCGCCGCCCCGCGGGCCTGCCCTCATCGGCAGCCTGAGGAGGGGGGCCGCGCAGCACCGGGCGCCGCCGGCCGCCGCCTGTCAAACCCTCCGCCCAGCCTTGCGCCCGGCTGGCCCTGGCCCGAGGGCGGACGCCCCGCCCTCGCGCCGCGATTGGCTTCGGTGGGGTGGCCGCAGCGAGCCAGTGGCTGGAGAGGCTGTCAGGCCGGCCGCGGCCCCGCCCCCGCCCCGGGGTGCCGCCCCGCTGGACTCTGCTGCTGCTGGGGCTGCGGCGCCAGTGGAGGCGCGCCTAGCCTCGCGCCCCGGGAGCAAGCTGCTGCGGCCGCCGCGAGGTGAGCGGGGCGAGGTGAGAGGGGGCGCGGCCCGCGGCCCGGGAAGCGGGCGGGCGCCCGGCCAGACATCCGAGACTGGCGTCCCAGGGAAGGTGGAATTGGGGAGTTTTGGGATGGCGCGGGGAGCGCGAGGGGAAAGGAGAGTTTGGGGGCCCGGGGCCCTTTTCCAGAAGGGACGATGGAAGGCCCAAGGCTCTGTGGAGGGGCACGCAGCGCGCGCGCGCGGGGAGTGTGAGACCGTGTGCGGCTGCTAGTGTTGCTGAGAGTCTGAGCGGGTGAATGAGGGTAGTGTGTATGGCACGTCGTGTCCCCGAGTGTGCATTTGCGGGGTGTTTGGTGTGTGTGGAAGCGGGCGTGCATGGGCTACCGACTTTGTGCAGGTTTGCACGCGCGATAGGTTCGTTTTCTCAGCTGCGCGTGGGAGTGTGCGTGTGATGGGTTCGCGTCGCGGGAGTGAGCGCCTATCCTCCGACTCCCATTTTCGCAGCTTGGGTGGTGGTGGTGGGATCTCAGAGGGTCTCTCCCCCGGTCTGTGGGTGCTCAGTCCGCGGTCCCTGCGCGCAGCCGGCTCCCAGAGCGCCCACGAGGCGAGGAGTGCAGCGGGTGACCTACCCCGAGCAGTCTCCGCGGCTTCGCCAGAGCCCTGCTCCGGGAATCTCTGGTTGCCGCCCGCTCTGTATCTCACTGGGTGACGCGCACAGGCGCTGTCCCTTCTCCAGGCCTCAGTTTCCCCATTCGTCCAAAGAGGGCTTGGTTGGGGGCGGATTGGGTGGCCGGGCCCTCCACAAGCCAGGGAAGAACGGTCAGCCGCTCCTGCGCCCTGGAAGGGGCCTTTTACGCGGATCAGGTTGGTTAGGGTGAGTGTCACGTTAGGGTGAGTGTGGTGGCGCGAACCCATTTCAAAAAGGAGGAATAAACGGAGGGATGGTGACCTGACCAAACCTCGGCCTCCGGACGAGAAGGGGACCGCTCCGCTCATTCTAACGCGCCTGTGCTTACTCCCCTCCGCAGGAGCCCGGCGCGACCTCCAGCGGTGCGCCCCGCCCCGGCGCCATGCACTGCGAGGTGGCCGAGGCGCACTCAGACAAGAGGCCGAAGGAGGCCCCCGGCGCTCCGGGTCCCGGCCGGGGGCCCGCTGGCCTCGGCCCGCACATGGCCTTCAGGGTCACGGTGAGCAGCGGGGGCTGCGGGGATGGGGGTCCGCGTGACTTGCTGCCCGCGCCACTGCGCGCCCACGACCTCCTCGAGCCCCGGAGCCCCCGAGACTACGGTCCGTCCAAGGCCTCTGCCGCCGGTAAGGGTAAGTCTGGCCCCGCCGACGTGCCTGGCCGTGGGTGTGGAGAGATTTGGGCTCTCTGACGTTTCTACCGCAGGCCTTTGTAGGAATCCTCCGGAGAAAACTTGGTAGAACTTTCTCCGGAGTTCATCAGTTTCTCTCGAGTTGTTTGGGACTCGCTTGTCATTCTGAAACGATGATTGTTTAGGAAGCATCTAATTTAAACTCAGTAGCCTATATTGGGGAAGATGGGTGTATAGACAGCTCAGATTACATAATTTTGCTTCTGTATGTTTCTGATAAAAGTTGTGTGAAACTTGTCAAAATCTTATTATAAATTAGGATGAGTAGCAACTCGAGTATGTCTATCTCTGAGGCTGCTAAAGGCATCCTTTGAAGTATTCCAGTCTCCCTCAATAACAAAAACCAGAAGCCTTCAGCAAGACCCCTCGCCTGTTGGGACCTCAGTTTCCCCATCTGTCAAGTAAGGAATTAATTATACCAGATGATTTCTGGATTCCTGATGGAAAATTTTATGAATCTATAATCTAGCCTGAGTCAAGTCCCGACCTTAACAATGGCTGTTCTGTATTTGTTGCTTCAGAAGCATAGTTTTGGGTCAAAAGTTAGTTTGCGATACCCTTCCTCTACCCAGTGAGGCTGGTGGGTATAAGGTGCAGGCTCCAGTATAATTAATGGGTCAAAGTCAGCAATGAGGCTGGATTCTCATGAACATGTTCTTCTCATCACAGTTAATTATTATTGAGCCATTATTTATAAGTTTCATGCTGACAGATAATTAACCAGAAATTGGGGAAATTGTTGAGGCACCGTGTCCTCCCCCCTGCCCCCACCTTTTTTTCCCTGGGAGAAACCAAAGCTTTGGGGTTTCATTATTTCAGTGTTTGGGACCTCTTGGTTCTATTTCCAGCTGATTCTTAAGGAAGGAAAAAAGTGTGTTTTATGGCTCTGTAGGCATCACTACTTTAGCATCAATCAGCCCCAGCAACTTCGAAAAGGTAGGGTGGCTTGCTTTTAGAGATGAGAGCTCCTTTTAGGTTAAAAACAGAACAAAACAAAAAAACCCCAACTCCCCAATGCAAAGACTAGTAAAATGAAATAAATATAAACACTTCTTTTCTTTTTAATGAAAACACCTGACTTTCTAGGAGAGCACTATTTCTTGTCTCGTTGTTTTATTTATTTATTTATTTATTTATGGCTGTACGCGGACCTCTCACTGTTGTGGCCTCTCCCGTTGCGGAGCACAGGCTCAGAGGCCATGGCTCACAGGCCCAGCCGCTCCGCGGCATGTGGGATCTTCCCAGACCAGGGCACGAACCCATGTCCCCTGCATCGGCAGGCGGACTCTCAACCACTGCGCCACCAGGGAAGCCCTTGTCTCCTTGTTTTAAATGTCAGTCTCTTCTCCAAGAGACAGAGGTCATTTTTTAAAGGGTAGATATAGAAAAAAACACCTTTAGCGTATTATTACTGGAATACACACATGAGGTTCTCTTTTACTAGGGAGAGAGAGGGCTGTGCAGCAAGACATGAGTAATATTTGCTGCCCTGAGCTCCCTCCCTTGCCCCACTCCATACACAATCCTCCCTTAAATAGATACCCTCCTGCAACATTTTGTGTTAAAAAAAAAAATAGCTGTCAATTGCAGATCGAGTTCTCTGCAGACCTAATAAATGGCTCTCCCAAACATAGCCTTTGTTCCAAGCCGTAGTTAGAGACCTTTCGTCTGGATGCATTGTGTACACCTTCTGACTTCCATTCCCCCAAATCCCAATTATTTTTATCCACACACCCCCAATGTCTAAAACATGAGATCTTTAAATCAGGATTATATTTGAAAGGGGCAGAGGAGGATAAAAGAATGTGAGGAAGCACCTCTTTCTTTGTACCTTAAGATGGTTGTACTGATTAAATTTTTTAAGATGCTGCTGTTTTCTTCATAGCCCCCAGCAAGGCTGGTGGGGTAGGATTTGTCCCATCCATTTAAAAGATGAGGAAACTGAGGCCTACTGGGTGCGGGGTTTCTGGCCAGCCCATTGCTTGGACCTGGCCTCTGTCCCTCTGTGCGAATTTTTCCCCATAGTCAAGCCAGGCAGTGGCCTGTCACAAAACCAGAGCTGGGCAGCCCTCTTGAAAATGCCATAAAGGAAACCTTCTTACTGCCGCCATTCCCACCCAAATATTCCCTAGACATCGCAACCCTTTGAATATTTGATGTCTAGCTCCAAGTCTCAGGCTTATTGGAAACAGACAGGTAAGAATACCAACTGAAAAATATTTATTGACCGTGCTGGAAATTGTAAGACTCTGCCATCCAAGATCTGTGGGATCAGGGGAAGTTATTTCTCTTCTCTGAGCCTTAGTTTCCTCATCTGTAAATCTACCGTGCGACTTACTTGGAAAGACTGAAGAGAGCATTAGTGATAGAGTGTGAAAGGGCCGCCTCAGTGCCTGGTTATTGTGGAGATTACTCTTGTAATGTGTTTAACGTTCTCAACTTCTGGTTTTCCATTTGCACGAGAGGTAATAATGCTTCCTCCCAAGGGAAAATGAAACAGTTGTTGTAAGAATACTTTATAAACTAAGAAGGAAAAAGGGGTCACTTTTATTAATTCTTGTAGGGCACCGTGTTATGGTCAGCGATACTTGAGATAAAGAGGGTAGGGTGAGGAGGGAGACAGGTTTGATTTTTTAAATGTTGACTTTAACGACTTTAACTCTGGTGCCCTATAGCCAGAGGAAGCCGAGAGGAGCCAAGCTGCAGGTCTTTTGTGGCTACTGCTGCCTGGTGACCGGAGAGAAGACAGTATTGCTTGGTTTGGAATCAGGTTTCAAATGATCTGCCTTCCGTTTCGGACAGACCCTAAGCCGAGGAAGGGAGTGAGCTCTCGAATCCAGCAGCTTGTCCGTAAATGTTGGGGTCCTCTGCGTTTCCAGATCTGCAGTTAGGAGGCACTGGGGATGGTGCGTCGTCATGGACTAACATTGTCATCATTTACAATAAGAATCACGATCTGTTTATGACAGAGTCCTGTTTATCCAGATTCCAAACAGCTGAAAAGGCCAAATTACCAGATGCTACGTTTTTTCTTTCTTATTATTAAATACCCGACACTCTGCTTTTCGAAGTCCTGACAAGGAAAGAAAGTAAACATCTGGACTTTATTGAGGCCGTCAGCTTTGTGGCGATGGCCCAATGATGCTCGCTCCCTGTGCACAGTGCTTTACAGTTTTCAGCGTGTGTCCCCCACACGTTCCCTCATCTGTCCTCATGCCAGCTGAGCTCTGCCTACCTTGCGGGCTGTTCCGAGGGGACACATGTAGAAGCGCTGGCTTCTTATTACTGTGATTCCCATTTTATAGATGAAGACATTAAGGTTCAAGGATGTGCTCAAGGCTACAGACAGTAAGTGGCAGTTTCTAAGGCTTCCTGTTCCAAAGTTTGATTCTGGTTCCACAACTTGTACCTTCTATGTGTGTGTGTTGGGGGCCGAGAGCTGGGTGTTCATGACGGCCTCCCGAATGTTCCCAGAGAATTTAAAATATTTTTGCTTTCGGTATTTCTTCTGTCTCGAATCTTTGGAAGTTGGTAACTAGTATCTATGCCATCATTAGATAACTTCGTAGTTTACCAGAAGATTCTGTTTGACCAGAATTACTGCTCTCAGACCAAACCAGATAATGAGCTCACTGTTTAATTCTCAGCGACTCACTGGGCCATTTTCATTGTGCTCTGACACTAGACACATCCTAGCAATAAAAAGGAGGCTGACGATCATGACAAATGTGGACTCTGCCATTAGTAAAAGGCCATCATAACATGGCTGAAAATTCCAAAAAGTAGTTAATCTTGTAACTTAAAAAAAAAGTTAGTATATATATTTTTCTTTAAAAATGAAAACAAAAAAGGAAAGCAGTTGTAGATTGCATTAGGGGCATTAGGGGCTGGTGGTGGAAAGTAAGACGTGACAGTTTTGGTTGGCATTACCTGGTAGAGTTTCTTCATCTGAATCAGAAGCCACTGTGATGTTCTGGGGAGGCTTTTGAGGGGCCAGCACATCCATAATAGAAAGGTATGAGTTATTTTGAAAGCATTTACCCCCTCCGGCTCTAGTGGGCAATTTGCTTGCATTTCATCCATTTTAAAGTGCTGGTCCTGTGATCCGGAAATAATCAGATCCAAATTTTTTCAGTGCTTGAGGTTTCAAATAAGGGGGAGAAAAACCTGCTGGCCAAATGTCAGGCTCAGTGAGACAAAGAGAAACATGTATGTGTGTGGGTACACAAATAAGATAGGAACATGTTGCGTCTACAGTCATAAGAATTATGTACCCGACAAATCTTTTATAGACATGTAGCGGAAATATAATTCCCAAAGATTCCCTAAGAATCTTGTGTGGCTAGAATTCCTCTTCTCTTCCTGCCTCCTAAGCTCTCTAGAAGCTGCTAAGACTTGGCGTGCAAAACGGAAAGGGGACCAGCACATGAGATCGTAACTTAATTTAGGCTTAGTTGTTTCTGAGTCGTTTACCTGAAGTGCTCAGCTGGGCTGAGGTCTCAGGACTATCTTGGCTGCGGAATCATATCCATAGGCTGTGTTGCTCCATCTGTGATGAAAATACATGTTTCTTTATATGCCGTGGTTATATGCCGTGGTTTTCCTTCACACTTCTCCTCCTTCTGAAAAAAAAAAAAACCTCACCCCATCTTTGAGTTCTTCATCTCCCTGCGTTACAGTTGCATGAGAAGCGAAGTGAGCCAGCACACTTATTTTTACAGTGTGTTAAAATCCCATTACAGGCATAAGTGCACAATGAATCATTTAAAAAAATATATTCTTATGTTCTTTGTTCTGAATGTTGCATAATTATCATCATTTTCTTTGGTTTTATTTTGTGGAGTTTGGCCAGCATCCTAGAAAAGGGGAGAAACTAAAGTTTGGAATGGGGTTTTCAACCCTTTTTTGGATAGGAATAGGGAAAAAACAACAACAAACAAATAAATACCAACTTTATTTGTAAATTGACCAGTGACTGTCGCTAACGGTGACTTTTGCATAGAAAGGATAATCTCCCTTCTTTCTCTCAATTTTCTTAGAAAAGCAGTTCCTTGTTTTGAAGGTGATATGGTAGTATTTCAACAACCTCACCTTGTATCTGTGATTATATTCAAAGTTAAATTACAGTGTGTGGTTTGCTATTTTTTTTTCCTAATACAGATTTTAGTTGCAATTAGTTTAGACCTAGAGACTTGCAGTTGTTTCTTCTGGTAGGGGGTAGTCTATTTTTGTGTTTAAAGAAACAAAGACATTCAGTTCAAGGGGGAGAAGAAATGAAACAAACTCTACCCTGGGCTTTGAAAAATTCAGCTGCAACATGCAGAAAGCCCAGCTGCGATACTAGGGCCAGGAAAAAAGAGCAACCTCCTGAGATATTTGTGCAGCTCGCCTTCCCTGTGCTAATGATTCTAGCAGTTTAAAACGGAGTTCTTGTTTATCAACAGCCGCTGCCTGAATTAATAGTTTACAATGAAAAAAAAAAAAAATGCTTTGGCGTTAGAAGCAAAGTCCGGGACTGATAGCTGAGTTACTGAGTTAAGGGAAGCAGAAAAGAGACGGGAAAAGTTTTGTGGCTGCTTTGGTCTCCTAAAGCCTTATTTATAAGAAACTGAAAGAAAACAGAGACCTGGGGTGGGGTGGGGTGGAGAAAATACAACCCTAACCCAGTGTCTTTTAGTTTAAAGTCACTTGAAGCATCTGTTTTCTCCTTTTCCCCGTCTTTCCCTAAACTCCAAAGGGTTATTCCTTCAGAAGGTTTCCGGTGGATTGAGGCGGATTGTGTTAGCATTACGAGCTGTGTTTTTAAAGTCAGCATTTGAGTCAGATGCACTGAGAGGAGCCCTTCAGTCCGCTCACTGAATAATGCATTTCCTGCATGGCCTGAATTTTTTTGGTGGTTATGGTTGGGACTGTCTGGAGCAAACACACGCGCCATTGTACAGCCTCAATGCATGTGGGCCATGCCCTTGGCTTTGAGTCTTGGTTTCCCCATCTGTAAAATGGGAAGCAGTTCCACAGGATGACCCATAGTCTCTTCCTACTCTGTTGCTCCGGGATTCTACATGAACTTGGCTGGGGCAGTTGGGAAGGATCTAGGGTATGGAAAGAGGTCAGGTTCTAGATTTGATCTCTTTGGAACTCTTGACTCCTGAAGTAGAGCACAGAAGGAACCGGAAGAGGGCGGGAGGTCAACTAATCTTTATTGAACACCTACTCATTGCCAGGCCGAGCAGTTTATAGCTGTCATTGCACTTAATAAAGCCCAACAACCCGATGAGGAAAGGAGGCATTATTCTAAATTTACAGATGGGGGAAATGAGGCTTGGAAAAGTTAATTGATTTGTCCAAATAATGAGCTTACGATGTAATTCACAGTGACTCACTGTATAGGTAGCAGGTAATAGAGGCTGGAATTTGAACCCAGCTCTGTCTGACTGCAAAGCCTGTGCTTTCCCCCTAAAGCACAGAGCTCTCACGGACGGCCCTTAAAACCCAAGTAGTGGCAAGGAGTCGCCGTGGCTGCAGAGTGTGCCCCGACCCCTGGGGGAAGGCAGCAGAAGGCCACAGGCCGGACTGGATGACCAGTCCCCGGAGCAGACGTCTGAGTCTCAGCTAACAGGCTGAGGTGTGATTTTAGGGGGAGCTCTGCCTCCATCGGGCTCTGCCCACTGCTCGGCTGCAGAAGTGGTAGAAGGACAGTGGTTCCTGGTTGTGACATGGAGTCCTCAGGTAAGGAGTCCGAGACCGGAGGGCCCCTAGAAGCAGCCGCTTCTCAGAAGCAGCGCATACACTCATTCCGCCGGTTACTGCAGGTTCAGGTCCCTCTTTGAGCCTGTCATGCAGTTTGGGGAGCTTTGTTGCCCGAGCCCTGGCTGCAGTCGCCCTTCCGTCGGTTCTGAAGACATCTGTTTGCAGAGAATTCCTCATGATTGCATCACACGTCGTGTGTAGAATGCATGCTTCACTGGACATGATGGTTTGAGATCTATTAAATAATTATTTCTTATTAAACGCTGGGTGGGATGAAGAAAGGCTTGTGGGGAGAACAGGCCAGGGATCAGAGTGAACTTGAGAGTTTGTGGGAAATGGGTCTTTTGTGTCAAATGATGAATGAGTCAAATGTCCCTGTATGGAAGGAAGAGGTCCCACGGCTGGGTTGTGTCTGTGGTCTTGCATGGGGGGTGTGTGCATTCATGAGAATGTATGTGAGTGTGGACATTCTCAAGGGATCATACTTCTTCTGAAGTGGAAATTGCAGGAGGCTTTATTGCCCAAAGCTTCTTTGCCTTTGGATGTTGACCCTGGGTCTGAAAGGGAGAGTATGAAGGGGTATCAGGGATGGCCTGCTTGCATTGTGACCCAACTCTTCCTATTTGTGTCTTTTCTAGCAGCCAGATTACTCTTTTAGATGTTGTTGCTTTTGTTTTTAAATAACAGGTTTGATGGCAAATAAGGCTTTAGCAAGAAACCAGGGCATATTATAAACCCAGCTTTAAAAATACAGATCCCATTTGCTGTTTTAAGCTCTCCGGAGGGCCTGGAGATTGGGTTTATTTTGGAACGTTGGTGGACTGTATGAATTTCTTCTCTGAGGCTTGGGTATTTAATACCTAATAGAAGTTTGTATAAGAGTTGATGATGTATTTTGCCGACTTTCCAACCCTGTAAATAAATTACACGTGCCGGCAGAGGCTGCCAGGATCCACTGTGTCAATTGAAGCTTAATTTTTATCCCAAACCACTTAATACTTTTGTCCTAGTGAGTAGAGAAAATTCCCGGGTTTCGCCCAGCAGCGGGCCCATTCCGAGATGTAGACGGTTTCATGAGCCCACGAACAGGCCTCCGTGGATTCACCGATCTTGACACAGTTTTCAGTGGTTAAGTAGCTTCAGCCCTCTCAAGTCCAACCCCCAAGGCAGAGAATGATAATATAATTTTAAGTGTATCGTAAAAATGAAACTCAATCGCTTCCACTCCCCAAACCTGTCTCGCTCCCCTTCTCTCTGGAGAAAACAGCCGTAATTGTGTGTTTAATCTCAGACCGCCTGTGCATTTTATCTTATTTGAGTGCAAAGCCCAGGTAATAACGTTGGCATTTCCAGTGCGAAACAAAATCGGGTTTCTAATTTGGAGACACTATTAAATATTTCATGCTTCAACCAAACTCAATTCTTTTTTCCTATAATAAGTTTAAATATTAATTCTCTGGAATGTCAGATGCCTAAAGCTAGGCATTTAGTGATCTGCAGTTTCAAGTATCTCGAAGAAGGTTTATGAAACAGGATATTTCACTGGGAGGGATGAGTAGTGTGTTTCAGAGATATCTGAATTCAAGGCAGTGTCTTCTGATTTACTTTTTAAAGGGAAAAGGTCATAAAATAAGTTGCTTTATGTGCTGAAGTATTAAGTGGCTTAGGCTGAAATAACAGCAGAGACTTTACTGTTTTTCCCTGTTATATTTTAACAATGCTTTTTGGGGGAGGGGGTGGGTCATTTTCCCGCCTGCTTGTCTCCTCCCCCAGCCACCCCCCCCCCCAAACCAGATGGCTTTAATTCTAACCAAATCCCACGCTGAGGCCAAATGATTGATCAAACAGTCATTTGTACTTACGTAGCTCTCTTTGTGAGAATATCTCTGCATCGGAGCTTTTCTCCGGGCTCGGCTCATCTTTGGGACTTCAGATGGTAGATTTCCAGCCTGGAGAGGTGGAGGTATAGGGGTAGGTGGAGGGCAAAAATCCCAGACCTTCAATCCAAAGAATTCCTTGCTTAAAACCTTTTTGTTACTTCCCATCCCTGACAGCAGGGGTATCCAGGTTTTCTAAATACAAGGACAAAAATCGATCCCCTGTCCAGATAGATGTTATATTTTTAGTATCTGTTGATGGAGAAAATACCTGGAGGTTACTAGTTTTAAGGGCTCTTTTAAATAGATTTGTATTTTATCAACCACTCACATATCTGTAGAGACATCGATTTGTTCTATAGACAGTCTTTGCCTTCAAGCTCTCCCCTGAAATTACAACTTGGCACGTAGATTCACAACCAGTTGACTGATGGAAGAAATCTGAGCCCCTTGGTCTGGCGTTCAAGGCCTTCCCGCCAATCCAGTTCCACCTCTTCCTAATGTCTGCTTTGCTTGTCCTCCAGCAGCGTTGGATTTTTCTTTTTCTTTTTTTTCCTTATAAATTTATTTATTTATTTTCATCTTTGGCTGCGTTGTGTCTTCGTTGCTGTGTGCGGGCTTTCTTTAGTTGCGGTGAGCGGGGGCTACTCTTCGTCGCGGTGTGCGGGCTTCTCATTCCGGTGGCTTCTGTTGTTGTGGAGCACGGGCTTAGTTGCTCCACGGCATGTGGGATCTTCCCGGACCAGGGCTCGAACCCGTGTCCCCTGCATTGACAGGAGGATTCTTAACCACTGAGCCACCAGGGAAGTCCCAGCATTGGACTTTTCCTTGCACAGCTTCAGACCTGGAATCTTCTCTTGTCCTTCTGTCCTTACACACTTTGAGCTTCTTTTTATTCATTTTTGTGCCTTTTAAAATCAATTTTGGAACATAAAATAGTTCATATTCAAATATTCATCTTTGTAGCCTTACATCCAGTACCAGGTCTGGCAAAGTACATATCTGAGAAGCAAATAGTGTGCTGGTTGGGGCTGTAGGTGTGGAACCAAACCACTATGTTTGAACTCTGGTTCCAGGTACAAACTTCGGGATATTGGGCAAGTTATTAAGCTCTTTGGGCCTCAATATTCTTACCTGTAAAATGGGGATAATAATAGTAACAGTTTCAAAAGACTGTTACGAGGGTGAAACGAGTTAATACATGTATAAGTGCTTAAATACAGAGATTGGCACATGGTAAGATGCTCAATTAATGTTGGGGTTATTACTGTTATTGTTATTGCTACCATGTAAATATTTGGTAAACAGAATCTCTTAGAAGGGCCTTTCTTCCCTTCCTTTTCACCAATCTGACTCCTACTTATTCTTTAAGACCCAGCTCAGGTGCCACCTCTTCCTGGAAGCCTTCCCTTTCTCCCTTGGCCTGGTTATGCTAGAGCTCTGGCACCCACACCTTTATCCTTCCTTCTGCGGTAGCACAGGTCATACTCTGTGGCGATTTTCCATTTACTTATGTGTCCTTGAGGACAGGGGCAGAGTCTCATTATTCCAGCATCCCAGTGCCCAGCACAGGGCCTGGCTCAAGGTGGGTGTCAAGGAAGGTTGGAAATGGACTCCAACCCAGTCTCTGCCCTCAAGGAGCTTATAGCCTAGAAAGGAGAAGCTGAGTTTTATGTCTTTGTTTTTCCTACAAGGTTAATCACATGGTAAGGTCTCAGCACATGTGAGACTCCAGTGAATACACAAGGAGTTCTCAAGTACAGACACAGCCCTATTCTCCTTTCCACACCGTCTTGGGGCACTTCACAACGAGGTCTGTCCTACTTTTCTAGGTGACATTGGGCAAGTCTTCTCACCGGTCTGGGCCTCCCTTTCCTCTCCTTTCTGGGAGGAGTTGGCTTCAGTGATCACAGACCTTTCTTGGTGGCTGCCAGGCCATGGGCCAGGTGGAGGAGCTAGGGGCCTGACGGCTGTTCCGAGTGACTGGCCTGGATCGTAGGCCCACTTTGCCACACACCTGCCCCCCGTCGAGGCAAAGTCCCAGGTGCTTTAAAGTGTGTCTCATCTTACGGTTTAAAGAGCAGGTATTGGTGGTTGCAACACATCTGACCCAGATTTCTCTAAGATGAAGAAGAACCCTGGAAATGAGAGCGAGGAGCCAGCTCTTGGTCACCCTGCTGGGGTGGAGAGTGATGTATACACCCTGGATCCCCACTTCAGGACAGGCTTCGACAGACCCTGGGGGGATTGTGTTGGCCTCCTGGCCCCTCTGTGGGTACTGTTGTGGTTTGAGCTTTGTTAACTGTAGAGCTCTGCCCAAATCACTATTATTCATTCAATCCCCCTATGAACAGATGGGAAAACTAAGGTTCAGAGAGGTCATGTTACCGTGCAAAGGTGGCCACATGGCTTTTGGAGTCAGAACTGAGTTCAGATCCTGATTATACCATTTGCTGGAACTTGCTTGGGCAAGTTCATTGGACTCTGAGCCCCAGTCTTTCTCATTTGTAGAATGGAGATAATGCCTATCTCAGAGTTGATGAGGGGCTTAAGGTGAGGAGTCTGTAGAGCACCTAGATCAGGGGCTGGCACATAGTAGGTATGTACCACAGGTAAGCTGCTGTTACTGCTCTTACTGAGTGGCAGGGCTGGGCCTAGGTCCCCAAGCCTGACTTGGTCTGATGCTGTTTCTCCTCTACACTGCATACACTGCAGTGTATGCAGTGTAGAGGAGATATCCAGTATCCAGGATACTGGATACACTGCAGTATCCCATCCCCTTACTCTGGTGTTTTGTTTTATTCTTTCTTTCTTTCTTTTTTTTTTTTTTTTTGGAGAAATTAGAAGAATAAGGACTTTGGGGTTTCAGAGACTGAGGTCCTAACCCCAGCACTGGAGGACACAGATCTGAAGCACCTGGGCTTCACTTAGGGTTAGGGGAAGGTTAGGAGCTGTCTATGTCCCTTGCCCAGGTGGGCATGGGCTACCTCAGCACAACTGTCTGACAGGTCCTGGCCCTGGGGTCAGTCCAAGACATTCACTCAACCTGTGGTGGCTCTGGTGTCTGGCAGGAGAGGGCTGGGGCTGTTTCTGGGGTGGGTCAGGAGGTACAGACCTCCCTCCCCCTATTCCTGGTTTATTGGGTTGGGAGTTGCCTTCAGACTCTAATATCCAGGTGAATTACCTTGCTTCTGCCTCCCAAACTCATGAGGCTGTTCTTGTTCTGCTCCCACATCCCTGTGCTTGCGGGTCTCTGCAGAACTGTGGAGGCCTCCATTTGTTGGGCCCTGCTGTGAGCAGATACCCCAGAAGCCATTCACTCCTCATGAGGTGAGTATCATCACCCCCATTCTACAGATGAGAAATACTGAGGCCCAGAGAGACCAAATGACTTGCCCAAGGTTCTGGAGCTGGTAGGTGGTAGCTGCAGGCCTGACTTCAAGACCCCGCCCTTTCTCACACCTTGCCACCGCTCTGGGCCGTTCCCCAGGCCCTCTGAACTCTGCTGCCTTGGGTCCAATCTTCCCCATTCGTCTCGGTCGAGAAGCTGCCTCCTCCAGCCAGAATTACCGTTGCCCTCCTTCATCTTCCACTGCCCTTTGTCACTTTTCTCCCGTTGAACAGTTGGGTATTATAGATGCTTCCTCCCTGACAAGACTGTGAGCTCCATGGAGCGGGGTCTGTAATGACTGCATCTCTGACTTGCAGAAGGAGTGTGGACCAGAGAAGAGAACGAATGCAGGATCCCAGCAGAATTAATCTGTCCCTCTGCAGTCCAGGTGTGGCTTCCTGGGGAGTTCCCCAAGCAGATTTTCAGGACAGCAACCCAGAGTGGCTCTCTATGTCTGAGCCTCAGACAGTGATCTCTGCCTGGCCAATTGTCAGGAGCATATGGGATGAAGTGTGGGGAAGTATCTTGGAAACGGAAGGGCTGCATCCGGGTTTGGTTGTTGCTTGGTTCGTTCATCAGTGTTTTGAATGGCTGCTATGTCCCAGGTATTGGGTTGGGCCCTGGGACACTGTGGTGGGCTAACAGATAGAGCCCGTGCCTGCATGGGGCTCTCAGTCAGGAGGGCTGGGGGACAGTGGGCAAGTGTGTGCAGGTTCCCTCCCAGCCCGGCCGGGTCCCCAGTCCTCACCTGTGCAGCTTCACCACCTCATCACCTGGCTTGCTGTCCTAAGCAGACTCCTGAGCTCCAGACAGTCTGAGACCCATGACCTCAGCCAGTCTCACGGAGCCTTGGTTTGCCAGCTTATAAAATGGAAATATTTACTAGCTAGCTCCCCTCGTGAGGCCAGCGTGAGAATCAGTGATGTCAGCAGGGAAGGGGCTGACTGCGGGGCCTCTGAGGGTGGACGGGAACAGGGGTGTGTAGAGCCCTCTGCAAGGACGCTGGTTGTGGAGCCACACAGGTTACCCAGTCCCGGGGGGTGGGGACACCTTTGCCAGCCCTTTTCCTGCACCTGTTGCCACTTCCTGCTTGCATAAGCCTTCCTCTTGGAGGGAATATCCTTTCTCCTTACCTGTGGCAATAAAAAAAGGCCAGAGGGCTTCCCTGGTGGCGCAGTGGTTGAGAGTCCGCCTGCCTATGCAGGGGACACGGGTTCGTGCACCGGTCTGGGAAGATCCCACATGCCACGGAGCGGCTGGGCCCGTGAGCCATGGCCGCTGAGCCTGCGCGTCCGGAGCCTGTGCTCCGCAACGGGAGAGGCCAACAACAGTGAGAGGCCCTCGTACCGCAAAAAAAAAAAAAAAAAAAAGGCCAGAGTTTTCCTTTTGCAACATGTTCAGAGTCTCTCCTGTCTCAGCCTCACACCCCTCCCTTCTTCTCACTCATTCCAGTCTTTCATTCTCCCAATGGCTCTAGCTGTTGGGTACTCAGAATACAGCAGAGCTACAGCTGAGTCCTGGAGACAGGTAAATTCCCATTGTGTGATATTGGCCAGGTAGGTGGGGGCTTGGGGGCTGTTGGGGACCTTCCTTCTCTTCCCCCTCCTCCTCCTTATTTTCAGTATCCTGCCGTGATCATCTTTTGAGTACGGCAAGACATTGGATCATCTCTGTTTTTTTAATGGATCATCTTGTAATTATCCTGTGATGTAAGTGTTCTTATGGAAGAACTTATGGCAATTTACATTTAAATTAATTACAATTAAATAAAATTAAAAATTCGGTCCCTGAGTCTACTAGCCACATTTTAGTGCTCAGTAGACCCATGTAGCTAGTGGCTACCATATTAGGCAGCAAATATAGAACATTTCCATCACCAGAGAAAGTTCAGTTAGATGGTGCTAGTCTAGAGTATCTTTCTTTAGTTTATTCATTTGTTCGGCAAACATTTCCTGGAGCCCTATCATATACTAGTCTCTCTGTTAGGCTCTAGAGAAGTAGGTATAACCCAAGCGCGGCCTCTGCTTTGGGGAGCATCTAGTCTAGAGGGCAGGCAGATGGACATACCAGCTTGGAGGTGGGGCCAGCGTGCTGGATACTGGGCTCCTGCTGGGGATGCAGACGTGAGTCTTAGGGTCTGCCTGCTCTCAGAGAGCTCACAGGCTACCACTGACAAGACAGAGATCAGAGCAGCCTTCCTGGAAAGGTAGCATTTGAATGGCCGGGCCCTAGTGGGTGTGTTCTGCTGATTCCCCAGGAAGCAGTCCAGAGAGGGCAGATGGTTCATGCAAGTACATCCCTGAAGCTGGAATCACGCACAGGGTCTCCTGATGGCATCCTGCATAGCCACTTAGATAGGACTGGGTTCCTGCCCTCCAACAAATTACTTGATCTTACTCCTAATCCTTCTTTGGGAAGTGGCTGACCCTTTAAAGATAATTTAATAATTGTTATTTTCCCCACTTATATCAGTAGTATATACTTATTGTAGAAAATTTGGAAACTCTAAAAACATTTAAAGATGGAAATAATCTCACCCCCAGAAGTGATCACCATTTACATTTTAGTATATTTCTTTTCAGTCTTTTTTCTATGCTTATCTGTATATTAATAGTTTTCATTATCATAGGTATCATTCTGAATATAAAGCCTTGTGTACTTAAACTTAACATTCTAACATAAATCTTTTCCATGCTGTTAAATTTTTTGGTAAACATTCAAAAACGTATTGCATTTTACTACATTTGTTAAATTATTTTGAATAGGTGATACATTTAAAATGGTTCAAAATTCAGAAGACCCAAAAAAGGGTTCTTAGGAAGAGCCTTCCTTTTCTCCCCCCAACCCCCAGTTCCCCTTGCTGGAGGCAACAGTGACACCCCCTCTTCCTTCTCCTATTTTTGTTTGGCCTCTCAGATAGTTGATGTGAGTACAAAAAAATATGTATATATATTACTTGCGTGTGCGTGATGCTTAGAGCTTTTCACCTTTTCCCTTAGTCTAGATAAAGCTGCAGCGACTATCTTCATGCAGTAACCATCATTTGCATCTATGATTGTTTTCTTAGGCTAGATTACCAGAATTGAAAATTACTGGGCCAAAGGCTAGTGGCATTTGACACACATATTACCAAATAGCTCTTTAGAAGGTTGCACGAATTTTCACAACTTCAAGCAGTGTCTTAAAGAACTTACTTCCCTGAATCTTCACCAGTGTTTCCAAAGGAATTTCCTAATTGGAAGGTGGAAGTGACAACTGGTTATTGTTTCATCTTACGTTTATTTGATCGTTAGTGTAGTGGAATATATACTGTGTATTGATTCACAGTTCATAGCTCCTCTTTTGCAAGTTGGTGTCTGTGTCGGGGTCTGAACATTTTACGTATAAAATGTAAAACTTTACATATTTTAAAGTGTTCAGCAAGTTAGGAATGTTAATATTTTGTTCATATTTGTTGCTAATATTTTTATGAGTCTGCTGTTTAAATGTTTTTTATGATGATTTTGAAACAAAAATTCAAAATTTTTATATGGTCTTAATTCCAAGATTTTCCTTTGTCATTTCCTCCATTGCTTTTCTTTTTGTCATTGGCCAAGTCCTATTGTTTGCTATTATTACTATTTTGGGGAGCTTGTTTTATTACCATTCTAAAAATATTTTTATTTTCAGCAGAATAATGCTAAACATACTTCTAAAATCATCTAATACTGTTAAGACTTTACAGGTAAAGTCCTTACCTTCATTGTCACACTGCTGAGAGGCAGCTGCCTTCAGCCAGGGCTGCTGGGACGCTCACTTCCAGCGGGCATCACTTACCCCCATCTACGTGGATGGTGCTCCCTGGACTTGTGCAACACAGGGCTCCTGCCTTCAACTCATTTAGTTGTCATTTTCTAGTGTTTTTCCCATTTGTCTCAGTTACAAAAATAAAAGCGATAATAGCTAAACGTGGTGCTTATTACCGTGGTCCAGTCATGCTCTAAGAGCATTCCGAACATAATGCCTTTGATTCTCCCAGCAACCCCATGAAGGAGTTGCTGTTATTATCCCTGATTTGCAGATGAAGAAACAGACCCAGAGGAGGGAGCCATGTGTCCAAGGTTACACAGCTGGTGAGTGGTGAAGCCTGAATTGCTAGGCTGCACAGCCTCTAAGTAAGACTTAGGCTGCTGTTTTTAGATCGGCTGTATTCATCGGCTGCTGGCTTCTTGTATGATGGGTGAGGATTTAGTTCTCTTGAACCCCCCCCCACCCAGTTTTTATCCCGCTCATGCTGGCCCTCTCCTCCCTCCTGCTCTGGTTGTAGCAGTTCAGCCTGTGCACAGGTGGGACTGTGGGTAGCAGGATGCCAGTGTGTGGATTTTGCTTGCTTGGTTCTGGCTGAGCCCCAAGACGATGGGTATTGATAATAGGCATTGGCTGCTACCTTCTAGAGCAGGATTTCAGGTGCCTAAACTTAACTCTGGTTTTGAGATCCTTAACTGGCACACACTTTGAGGGTGTCAAAGGGTTGAGATGGAAGAGACGACAGAGGGCATTTCCTTAGAGAGAGCTGTTGAGAAAGCTGTGACACGTCCTCCCCCGTGCCGGGTGGGCGGGGAGGGGTTGCTTTCTCCTCACCCAGGACTCAAGTGAGAGGGGCTCTGAGAGCCCCACTCAGAGGAACGATGTGTTTTTTCATGCCTGAAGGTATTGAAGATGAAAGCTGTAGTTGGAGCCCCTGCCTGGTAGCAGAGTGAAGGGGGTGGCTGCACTGTGGTTGTGATGGACAGAGGGTTCTGTTCCACGGGTCCTGCCTGGTGGGCATTTTCAGATTGACCCACCCTGCCAGAGAGGACTTCTTGCCAGGCAGAGGGGAGAGAAACTGGAGGTGTCCCATGGGACACAGTGGGGTTCTCTCCTGGGAACCCACGGAAGTGGGCACTGAACACGCAAGTCCAGAGAGCTCCCCTGGTACCTGGCAAGTGAGTCCCTTCTTGCCACTCCAGTAGACAGAGTAAAGGGCACTGGAGACATTGCCCCTCCGCCCCTGCTCAGGGGCCCCAGCAGGAGGCAGGCCCGAGCTGGGGGAGGGGAGGAATTTGACTGTAAATGAAGCTCAGAGTTGAGATTATTAATCTGGACGGGACATCTTAATAACCAAGATGAGACTGTTCTTAGGACTAAAAGTGTCTGGAAGATGTTTTATGATCCAAGAATGGTTCAAAGAGTTAAGGGAACTTCTAGAGACTTCACAGGGGTGGGGAGTGGGGATGGGGAACAAGTCTGCAGATTGGGTTTTAAATAAGGGCCGGTGGGGTAGGGAGGCACGGGGTAATGACATTGTTTCTGGAGCACCCTCTGGGGTCCACTTTTTCAGCGTAGGGTTGGTTACATTTGAAACAGGATGTTGAATTAAGTCATGCACTGTGGGAACTTTCCCTTTGGGGTATAGCATTTTGTTTTCCTGGGGTTAAATAGGGTCTTTTTTTTTTCATTTGCTTAGTTTTATATTTATGTATCTATTACCACTTTCCCCTAAATACTCCATCAGTTTTGTCAAACATTTGTCAGTCATACTTTCTTAAATGCTCAAATGCATCAGGTTATCTTAATTCCATTTCTCACACACCCCAAAGAAGTGGGGAGCACTCCTATTGCACCTCCTGGGATTGTCACTGATGCTCTCCTATGTAGGATTCCCTAATTCTTGCCTCACACATGTATCACATTATCTGGCTGATTTAAGCAGAAAAGAGATTTTATTAAAAGGATGCTGGGTGGCTCTCAGAATTACTTACTAAGGTTTGGAAGCTACATAGCTGAGAACTGTACCCCAAAGTCCGCCACAGGGCTGTGCAGCGAAAACAGTGGGTGCCAGACATTGGCAGCAGAGCCCCATCCCTGGTCGCTGGCTGTCGCTGACTCCTTGGTTTTGCTTGTGTAGACCGATTTGAGCCGTACCCCTAGGTTTATGCTTCTAATTGGCAGAGCCTGGGCCATGTGCCCACGCCTCATCTCCAAGGGAGGCCGGGGAAAACACAATCTTTTCACGCAACATATTTTTACTGAGCACCTGCTAGGCACCCTTCTAGATGCTGGGAAAACAAGCAAACAGGCAAGAATCTCTGCACTTACATTTTAGAGGGGGAAGATACAATGATCAAATAAACAATCAAATATAATGTTTACCAAATGGTGGTACATACTTTGGAGAAAAAGCAGGGAAGAGGGCTGGGGACTTCTGCTGAGCAAAGACAAAGTACGTGAGGGATGTGACACTTTCAGCTTCTGTGTGCATTTTCAGTGTGCGCGCGTTATGTGTGTGTGTGTGTGCATGCGTGTGTGTGTGTATGTATGTGTGTGTTGGGGTGGAGTGGGGGTTTTTTACCTTGGAAGGTGAGTGATTTTCCCAGTAGAAGAAAGGTGTTCAGATGCTGAGCACCCAAAAGAAAGTCAAATGTCCTTCGCATTGTATTTTCCTTTTTCTTAGTTTAACCCTGTAATTTGCTGGAGCCCATCCTCCAATGACTTTGTAAGAAAGGTAAGTAAGGGTGTTTGTCTGAAAAGTGTCTCATTCCTGATTAATAGTTTGGCTGGAGAACTTTAATAAGAAGAAGAACTAATCTTTAAATGCTTATTACCATATGCCAGGCATAGTTCTGAGTGCCTTACATCAGTTAATGCATACTCACAACAGTCCATTGACTGTTATGCCCATTTTACAGATGAGGAAACTGAGATCCAATGAGGTTAAGTAACTTGGCCATGGTCACACAGCTAAGTGTCAGGGCCAGGATTTGAACTCAGGCTGTCTGGCTTCAGAGCTGATCCTGTTAAGAATTTTGACGATATTCTTGTCCCATTGTCTCCCAGCTTCCCTCATTGCTGTTGAGAAGTCAATGCCATGGTGATTCCTGAAACTCCACGTAGGTCCCCTTCCTCTCCAATCTATTTTCTAGCTTTCGGGTCATTCTTTTCATCCCTGATGTTCTGAAGTTTTCTAGTGATGTGCCTTGATGTGGGTTTTTTTTCCATTAATTGGACGGAGTACTTGTTGTGCCCTTTGTTTCTGAAGATCCATGACCTTCAGTTCTAGATGTTTTTATGTAGCAGGTCTTAGAAGTTTTTTTCCATGCCGTTTGTCTATTTCTTTTCCTGGAAATTCCACTAGTTGCATGTTTTGCTTTCTGTATCCATCCTCTCGTTTTTGTATCTTTCTTTAATATCTAGCTCTTTGTCTTTTTGACCTGCTTTCTGAGAACTTCCTTGACTTTCTCTCCCATTTTATTTAAAAATTTTAGTTATTTTTGGTTTGCAGAAGTACTTTCTTGGTCTCCAACAGTTCCCTTTCATGCATTTTGTCTCTGGTTATGGATGCAATATCTTATACCTCTCTAAGGAGATTTTAGGATTTTAAACCATCTTTTCTCATATCCCCTGTGTTCCTGTTTTCTGTTTGTGGAGTTCCATTTGTTACTGTTTGGTCTCATTCTTTCAGGTTGGGGATTTCCTCCCATGCTGGTGACAATGACCTGATCTTATGAAGACATCTTGTCTACTAACCCTATCTCTTTTTTGCTGCCCATTGCCCCTTGTGTCTGCCCTCCTTGCCCAGCTTAGAGTCCATCCTTATACTTACTCCTTTCCAGGCAGCTCTTCTCATGTCAGGCCCCAACCCTGGTTCAGACTGGACCACCTGAGCCTGCCTGTTGATGGGTGCTGGTGGAGACAGCCATGCTGAGCGGTCAGGTCTGCATCCGTGAGCTCAGCGACAGCGGGCCTCTCCGCAGCCCGGCCACCAGCTCCTCCTCGCTGTGTGCCCGCAGGGCCCCTGCTTTGGTCAAGGCCAAACTGTCCTTACTTGTTCTTCTCATCCTGCTCTCTCTCATTTTCCTCACAGACTTTGCTTCTTCACTTCCCTTTCCTGCAAGTGTGAATTTCACCCTCTCTAGAGGTCATTCCCATCAGCATACAACCTGCTCCAGGACCTTCCAGCCTGAAAAGCAGAACCAACATTGCTTCCTTGAGCTCACACTCCCTCCTGCTACAGCTCCTTTATCTGCTTCTGCTGAGGCTGAAACTTCCAGAAGGAGTCACCTTGGTTTACAACCCTCCTTCGGTCATGTCCCAGTTTCTGTCCTCCCCTGTCTGCAGACTGCTTGTGTCAAGGTCCCCGTGGCCTCCGCGTGGCTGGAGCTAACCACTGTGCCCATCTCCATCTCACTGCCAACGCAGCAGCATCAGTGCAGTGACCGCTCCTGGTTCTCCCTGGCTGCCCCCCTGCTCTGGCTGCCCCTTCTCACTGCCTTTGCTGGCTTCTCCACCTGCAGTGCCCAAGTTCTAGTCTCTGGGCTCTGGGCTCAGCCCTGCATCTCCGCCACCTGGTCCATGCCGCTCCCCGGCACCCCTCTCCTGGGAGTTGCAGCAGTCACCTCACTGGCCCCTTGCTGCCAGCCTGACCTCTCTGGAGTCCAGTGCAGGTATGAGTTAAAATGCAAGTCACGCCATGACACTTCTCTGTTTAAAGCCCCCCATCAGTTTTCTGTTCTTTCCAGGCCCATGAGGCTGACGTGATATCTGCCCTCATCCTCTGCATCCTCTCTGCCTCCCTCACTGCACTCTAGCCACACTGACCTTTCCGTCCTGTGAGCACGGTAAGCTTGTCCTCTCGTGAGGGCCTTAGCACGGCCTGTTTCTGCTACCTGGCTTGCTTTTCTAGTTCATCTTCGCACAGTAGACTCAGGTGTCTGCTTAAGGGTCACCTCCCAGAGAGGCCTTCCCTGACCACCCAGTTTCTTTGTGTTATCTTACTCGTGGGTTTTCATCGGAGCACTTGTTATTACTGCATGTTTTCTTTTTTTGGGGGGGGGGCAGTGTTGGGTCTTTGTTGCTGCACGTGGGCTTTCTCTAGTTGTGGCGAGCGGGGGCTACGCTTTGTTGTGGTGCGCGGACTTCTCATTACCGTGGCTTCTCTTGTTGCGGAGCACGGGCTCTAGGTGTGCGGGCTTCAGTAGTTGTGGCACTCGGGCTCGGTAGTTGTGGCTCGTGGATTCAGTAGTTGTGGCTCGCAGACCCTAGAGCGCAGGCTCAGTAGTTGTGGCACACGGGCTTAGTTGCTCTGCAGCATGTGGGATCATCCTGGACCAGGGCTCGAACCTGTGTCGCCAGCATTGGCAGGTGGATTCTTAACCACTGCGCCACCAGGGAAGCCCCTACTTATGTTTTCTTGTTCATGGTCATCCTTCACTCCCAAGAAGGAAAACTCCACGAGATACAAGGACCCCACAGGGCCTAGAACAGGTGGGCAGAGTGCCCTCCCACTGCTCCTGTCTGTCTTGGCAGCGGTCACACTGTGATGTCTGTCTCCCAGGGAGGCAGGGCCACGCTTCATCCACCTCTGGGCTCATCTTTGCACGCGGCCTGCGGCTTCCGCAGAGGCGTGGCCACTTTTTGTAGGAAAAAAATGCATTTCTTTTTTTTTTTTTGTGGTACGCGGGCCTCTCACTGTCGCGGCCCCTCTCTCTGCGGAGCACAGGCTCCAGACGCGCAGGCTCAGTGGCCATGGCTCACGGGCCCAGCCGCTCCGCCACATGTGGGATCTTCCCGGACCGGGGCACGAACCCGTGTCCCCTGCATCGGCAGGTGGACTCGCAACCACTGCGCCACCACGGAAGTCCAAAAAATGCATTTCTTGTTAATCCTGTGTGGGCCTTGGTTTTGATGCTGCCTGCAGCTGGTAGAGTAGAAAAGGTGGGGGCCATTGTGGACCTGAACATCCATACTGTTTTGAGCACTGGGGGCTGCCATGGAAGATCTCTCAGTTTTCTCTTCTGTGAAATGGGGCAATAATTCCATGCCTGGGCTCCCGTGAGGCTCAGGGGAGAGACAGGATAGGAAAGGACTTAAAAAAAAACAACAACCTAAAAAGAGGGCGTTTGTCTAACCCATTCTGCAGTTCAAATGCAGTGACCATTTATGAAGCACCTACTGCGTGCTGTACTAAGGGGCTGTTCCCATGTTTACATAATTCATTTAGTCTTTCAACACTCTTGTGAGGCTCCTGGTGATCTTGCACCAGAAGAAGCCGAGACTCCAAGAAGATGAATGACTTGCTGATCATTTGCAGAGCTTGTGATACCTGTGTCTTCTTAGGCTCGGCTCAGTTTCCTACTAGTTTTGGACTTTGTCTTTAGACAAAAAAAAAAAAAATTCGAATTGCTGTTTCCAGTTTCTTTCTTCATTTAGTAAGTTTACGGGGAAGGGGGAGGATTGGGGAAGGTAGAGGGAAATGGGGAGATCTCAGGACTTTCCCTGTCCAGCCACATACCCCAAATCCCATCCCAGCATGAAGAGGCTAAGGCCCTCAGGGGACCAGACATCCTTTTGTGAGGAAGCTGTCATACCCCCTCTAGATTCATGTCTTTTCGGGATGAATTAGCTATAATCTTAGGGGCTGTCCCCTTCCCCTCCCTTTTCAAAATTCTCTTCTCCCCTGTTTCTCTTCTCTCCTGCTCCTGAGCATGTGCTCTGTCTCTCTATGTACTTGGTCCCCTCTTCTTTCTGTGGCCGTCCCTATTTCCCTCCTTTTTGGTGTCTCTCTTTATACTATCTCTATTTCTGACTTTCCCTTTTTTTCCTTCTGCATCCTTCTATGTCCTTCTATCCAGGCTTCTTTCTGGCTCACTTTCTGTGTTTTTTCCTTCCTTCTCTCTGGTGCTGCCTTTCTGGGTCCATATCAACATTTAGGCTCCTGCTACCTGCTATTGCTGAAAAGTGCCCCTTTGGAGTTGTGTTTACAAAGAATCCACATGGTGGCCCACGGCCATGGCAGCTCTTCTCTGCACCTGAACTGCCTGGAAACTGGCCCCAGTGGGCAGGTCTGAGAACGACTCTGCTGCCCATGACCATATTCAGCTGGGGGACGCTCCTGCCCCTCCCTCTGTGAAAGTCCTGTGCTGGACACCGGGACATGCCCCACCCTCAAGGGGCCCTTGCTGGGGACACGGACGGGGAAGCTGCTTGTCGTGAGCATCGCTGGGCGGTGATCATCAGTTCCACACACAGGAGTCCTGCTGGGGTTTTATGAATCCTGCTTCGGGTGCAGGTGTCTCAACAGAAGGGTTGCTTGAGCCAGGCTTTGAAGGGTGAGGAGGCCCTTTACTAGGTGGTGAGCAGGGAGAAGGCATTCTAGGCCCTCGCTACTCAAAGTGTGATTTGCAGACCAGCAGCATGGGCACCACTAGGAGCTTCTTAGAAACGCAGCATCTCAGCCCTACCACAGACCTGCTGAACCAGAATCTGCTTTCTAACAAGATTCCCAGGTGATTCATGTGCGCAAAAGCTGGAGAAGCACTGCACCAGCCAAGACTGTGTAAAGGTCTGGTGGGAGAGAGCCCGTGTGTTGGGCAATGGGGAGGAATTGGGTGTTGTAGGACATTGGCTGAAAGTGGCCAGAATGAAGCTAGAAACAGAAGATGGACTCAGGTTGTGCTGGGCCTTAAATAATCCACTCAAGATGAGGACAGAGCTGGAGCCATGCTTGCCGCTTCACAATACCTGCCAGACCCACAGACCCACAGGCCGCCGTTTCAGTGAAGCCCTTTAGGGCAGGGGTCCCCAACCACCGGGCTGAGGACTAGTGCCGGTCTCCGGGCTGCTAGGAACAGGGCCGCACAGTAGGAGGTGAGCGGAGGGTGAGCGAGCGAAAATTCACCTGCTGCACCCCATCGCTTGCATTACTGCCTGAACCATCCCCTCTCCCTCCACCTCGGACCATGGAAAAATCGTCTTCCACGAAATTGGTCCCTGGTGCCAAAAAGGTTGGGGACCACTGCTTTACGGATCATCAGGTCCTGTCTTCTCACGAGATGAATGGGGAGACTGAAGCCCAGAGATACCAAGTGACTAGCTTAAGATCACACAGCAAATAAGATGAGGGATGGGATGAAAAATCATGGCTCTCAGACTCCACAGTTCTCTGACTCTTTTGGGAATGTGTTTGCTCGTAATAAGAATGACTACTGCTGGGACTTCCCTGGTGGCGCAGTGGTTAAGACTCCGCGCTCCCAATGCAGGCGGCCCAGGTTTGATCCCTGGTCAGGGAATGAGATCCTACATGCATGCCGCAACTAAGAGCCTGCATGCCAAAACTAAGGAGCCCGTCTGCTGCAACTAAGACCCAGTGCAACCCAAATAAATAATAAATAAATATTAAAAAAATAAATAAATGCATAAATATGATTTAAAAAAAAATGACTACTGCTTATTAAGGTCATGCTATGGGCCAGGCGTGGAACTAAGTGCTTCCCATTGGGTTAATGAAATAGTTCATTTCCCTATTGTGATCTACATTTTTTTTTTTTAACATCTTTATTGGGGTATAATTGCTTTACAATGGTGTGTTAATTTCTGCTTTATAACAAAGTGAATCAGTTATACATATACATATGTTCCCATATCTCTTCCCTCTGCGTCTCCCTCCCTCCCATCCTCCCTATCCCACCCCTCCAGGCGGTCACAAAGCACTGAGCCGATATCCCTGTGCCATGCGGCTGCTTCCCACTAGCTATCTACCTTACATTTGTTAGTGTATATATGTCCATGCCTCTCTGTCGCCCTGTCACAGCTCACCCTTTCCCCTCCCCATATCCTCAAGTCCGTTCTCCAGTAGGCCTGTGTCTTTATTCCTGTCTTACCCCTAGGTTCTTCAAGGCATTTTTTCCCCTTAAATTCCATATATATGTGTTAGCATACGGTATTTGTCTTTCTCTTTCTGACTTACCTCACTCTGTATGACAGATTCTAGGTCTATCCACCTCATTACAAATAGCTCAATTTCGTTTCTTTTTATGGCTGAGTAATATTCCATTGCATATATGTGCCATATCTTCTTTATCCATTCATCCAATGATGGACACTTAGGTTGTTTCCATCTCTGGGCTATTGTAACTAGAGCTGCAATGAACATTTTGGTACATGACTCTTTTTGAATTATGGTTTTCTCAGGGTATATGCCCAGTAGTGGGATTGCTGGGTCATATGGTAGTTCTATTTGTAGTTTTTTAAGGAACCTCCATACTGTTCTCCATAGTGGCTGAACCAATTCACATTCCCACCAGCAGTGCAAGAGTTGTGATCTACATTTAACACGCAAGAAACTAAGGCTCTGAGAGGTAAAGTCATTTGCCTAACGACAAGTGACTTAAGAGACAGAGCTGGGCTCTGAATTGATGTGTGGCTGATTCCAGGGCCTGCTGCTCTACCCACCTGGAGGACAGGCAGAGAATGTGAGCTTTATCCCAGAGGGGATGGGAAGTCATAGAGGCTTTTGAGCAGGGGAAGGAGCTGGTCAGACCCGGTTTTGGGGAAGCTCACACCAGTGTGGCAGTCCCTGAGCTCTTTGGATGGCCTTGGGTGAGCAAGTCCCTGCTTAGTTTCCTCACCTGTTGGGTTCTAGTAGAGGCTCTCGAAGGTCCATCCTGAGTCTGGCTTTGGGTGTGTCATGCTGTGACTGCAGAGCTGCTGGTGGGTGCCGTGGCCCTGGACCTACCAGCGTGTGGGTCGTTTCAGTCCTGGGGTGGGAGGTGGGGGGGATGTGTCGTCAGAGAAATGCAGAAGGAGTGGTGGTTGTGCCGGGGGGGAGACTGACCAGCCTCCCCTCCAGCTCAGCCACCATCGCCAACTCCGTCCCACATGTGATTCTGATTAGGGGGCCTGTGTAAAAGTTACCTAAACACCACTCTAATTACTCTGTTTAGGAACATTCACATGCGTGGGAGGGTTCCTGGCCCTGGCTTCCCACATGTGCTGGGGGTCTGCGAGGAGGCACCACGTCTACACGAGCATGAAGGCGCTGTGTCGGAGCTCCGCAGTCGCCCGGGCACAGGGACCCTGCAGGACCCGCTCAGGGAGTTCTTCCCGGGCCCTGGCAGGCGGAAGGGTGGGAGTGACTGGTCTAGGCAGGCGGTTGTAGAGGAGAGCTTGTTTAGAATCTCTCATCCTCCTGTGAAATAGGTGGTGTTGTCCCCGTGAGGAGAGACAGCCTCGGAGGAAGGTATCGCGACAGAGCACGGGACGCGGAGTCAGCGAGACAGCCTGTTCACTGTACGACCTTGGGCAAGTGCCCTCACCTCTTTCAATCTCGGTTCCTTGGTTTGTCTAAGACCACCTGTCTTTCAGGCTTGTTGTGAAGATGACATGAAGCACGTGAGAGGACTTGAACTGTTGTCTGACCGGGGCTGCCGTAGCTCACAGCTTCCCCGGGCTCCACTTGCAGTGAGAGTGCACAGGCTCTGCGGCCACACACAACTCCTGCGTGTGACGTGTAAAAGTCTGTGGGGCTGTTTATTTCATTTACAGCCTGGTCGGGGAGACAAGACACCTTCCGGCCGAGTATGCTTTAGAGCGCCCCCTGGAGGCGGAGAGGCATGGCATTTGGGGGCCTTGGGTGAGCAGAGAGCTGCACCCAGGACTCTTTGGAGCGTCAGGAAGAAGGAGCCCCCCACTCCGAGCTGAATGGGTGGTCCCAGCGGGGGTTTGCAGCTAGTGGGCTGTCAGTGTTTCCCTATTCCTGTAGGTTTGGATGAAGGGGTGTGGGCAGCATGAAAAATGATGACATAGAAAAAGGTTTCTTGTGCCTTGTGCTTCCCCTGCCCAACCTCCCTGTTCTTCTGTCCAAGGATTCCCCTCCCATCCTTCTGTACATCTGTGGGTACTCCCTTGTGTCTCCGCATCTGTCCACCCACCATTCCCCCAACAAGAAGGCTTCCAGATACCCACTGTTCTTTTGCCCACCCAGCTCCATATCCATCTTCATGCCTCTTTGTGTGAACACCCATCAGTATTTGTATCCATCTAGCTAGTCACCCATCAGCCAACACTCACCAGGCCCCATCATGAGCCCTGCTCTTGCTCTGTACTAGATTACACGAGATGAATCAGATTTGCCTCTGTGAGGGATCATTGAAGGTGGTTGTGTCTTTTTGTCTTGGACATCAAAGAAGACCATAAACTCCTTGACCTTCCTTTAAAGATGAATCAGATCAGACAGTAAATCTGAATGAGTCTTTCCCTTCCACCTTTCCTTTCCCTTCCACCTACTTGTCCATTTACTCATTCATGTGTCCATCCATCTTGCCATCTATCCACCCACCTACCCACGCACCCACCCATCTATATAACCCACCATGAAGCCATCTAACTGCCACGAACCACCCAACTATCCTGCGACCCATTCAGCCACCCAGCTACCTATCAACTCATTCACCTTTACACCATCAACAAATCTATTTTCAAGATCCCAATAGGTATGTATGAAGTACTGTAGTAGATTCTGGAATACTAGCCTAATATATGCCCTGGGTCAGTTGAGTTACTGGGATTTGCTTTTAAAGTCCCTTCCAGCTCTGACATTCTGAAATACATAGAAGCACAAGACAGGGATCCTACTCCCATTTATTCAGCAAATCCACATATTCAGCAGTTGTTGAATGCCTACTGTGTACCTGGTACTTTTCTAGACACTTGGGATACTGTGGTGAACAAGACAGATAGTCCTCAACCTTGCTGAGTTTACATTCTAGTGGGGGAGACAGACAGTAAAGGAGTAAATAAATTGCAGTAAGTGTCTCTGTGTGCCAGCGGTGGGTGAGGCTCCCTCAGGGAGCTTCTAGTCTAGTTGGCAGTGAGACAAGTTTGGACAAAGATAAAACTCCCAGACTCTGTCTGTGTGTGCTGTGTTCCAAAGTGGGGTGCACCTGTACAGCAGGGACTTCAGGTGGTTAGAGGGGTAGCTGAGGAGGACCTTCTGGAGAAGGGAAGCCAGAGTTCAGCCTAGGACGTTACAGGACCTGCCGCAACACACAGATGAGGCCCCTCAGTGCCGTCCGATTCCCGGATCCAGTGTTCAGTTCACTAAACTTGCTGGATGAAGCCAGAGCCTCACCCACTCTGAGCCCCCGGCCCAGAACCACAAAATGAAGGGGTGGGATGAGATGAACTATAAAGTCTTCTGGACCATGACTCTGAGATCTATGAATTTAATTAGTAGAGGAGACATAGTTATGTCATGTATTATGGTGCCATTCTTTTTTTTTTTTTTTTGCTGTACGCGAGCCTCTCACTGTTGCGGCCTCTCCCGTTGCGGAGCACAGGCTCCGGACGCGCAGGCTCAGTGGCCATGGCTCACGGGCCCAGCCGCTCCGCGGCATGTGGGATCTTCCCGGACCGGGGCACGAACCCGTGTCCCCTGCATCGGCAGGCGGACTCTCAACCACTGCGCCACCAGGGAAGCCCTATGGTGGCATTCTTGAATATACCATTTCGAGTAATAATCCTTGTAACAATCTTGTGAGGGAGGAGGTGCTACCCCCATTTTGCATATGAGAAACCTGAGTCTTCCCCCTCTATCAAGCCTCCTTTTAGCCTTCGATTTGCTTTCAAAGCTTCAGGGAGAGCTTCACTGCTGGGTGGATGGACATGTGTGTCTGGAAGCGCCTGCCCTGAGTCGGGCACGTGTTAAGGGGTACAAGAGCTCTGCCTTCATCTAGTAGGTATCATCTTTGAAGATGACAAATGCTTTTTCATTTCTTTTTGAGGGAAGAAGTCAATAAATGGTTTCGATGTCTTTAATAGCAGGGACACTGGAAGAGAACATATTGTAATTAACTGCTTTCCTATTAGATGAGGGTCAGACAAGATGCTGGCAGTGGTCACTTGGTCCTAAGTGGCAGAACTGGGACTCAAACACAAGGCTGTTTGACTCCCCAAGCCTCATCCTCTTTCCCTGTCTCCATTTCAGGGCTTTCTGAAGAGCCTGGGAGAGTGCCAGGGAGGAAGGGGATTGAAAGGGAAGAGGGAAGGTTTTTATCCTATCACCCTCTCCTGTATTTTCCCTATGAGGAAAATGGGGAGTAACACTCCTTCTTTTACAAAAGAAGCTTCTTGGGCCCTCAGAGTCTTTTTGCAGTGGAGATAGCCAGTTTCTGGTCTAGCTGGGAATGCTTTGGAATGATTTAACAGGTGCTGCTGACGCAGAATCTTTTGTTGAAGGGCTCTGTGTGCACTTTCATTATGCACGGGACCAGCTCCAGTCTCTCTATTAATTATGAACATTTAGAAATGTTCCTCACTATACCCAGAGTTCCCGCTTGTGAAACTCCACACAGGTCAGAGGCCACACATGTTTTGATTTTCTTATTTGAGGTATTATGTGTTCAAGGTAGATTTATGCTGCAACCTTTGTTTATTGACTTGTACTTTTCCCTGTGAACCTAATGGAACATGACAGATGATATTTACAAGGCACGTGTTTCCGATTAAATCATGTGAGACATTAAAGCCCGATAAATGAAAGCCCCTTTGAAAGGCCAGGTTCAGAGAGAAGGAGGCAGTCCCTGATGGGGCCTGGATGGTGGAGTCGCCCCTCAGCTGGCTGCAGGAAATGCGGAAGGTAGCAGGCAGTCCCTAGGGTGGGACCCATTTGTCGCGATTTCCCACATAGGGATCTAGGCTGCATAGAGGTCTGAAAAAGATGGTCACAAAGAGCCCCTCTTACTCTCAACCGCCTGAGGAAGAAGGAAGGGAAAGAGTGCTCCCTTTTGGAGCGCTTACTATATGCCAGGCTCTCTTGCAGAATGCTTTCCTGCAGAGTCTAGCTGAACCTCGCGACAACTCTGAGGTTGTTACCTTCCTGAAAGGGAATCCGAAAGGCATGGGGTTGAGAATGTTGACTGCAGCCCGCTTTCAGGTCCTGGCTCTGCCAATTCACTGTCACTAAGCCTTGGCCGCTTTACCTGTAAAGTGGGGACAATACCATTATTGTCTGTGCTCCATGGTACATGAGCCAGTGTTATCAAATGGAGGCACCTAGAGGCTAACTTGTCAAGGTCACTGCCAGTAGGAGATTACAGCCAGAACCCAGGCCTTCAGGTTCCAAAGCCTTTCCCGATGCTGCCCAGGCTGCTCTGATGGGGCTGTGCTGGGCAGCAGATGGCCAGCAAGGACCTGCCTGCTGACTCCTGCACTGGGATGTGGGGTATTCCCTTGGCCTTCCTGAGACTTCCCAGGAGCATTAATGGGAAAGCTTGGTAGGCAGGATTAGCCTAATCGGGAGTCTTTCCATGGAGGTCAATTAAAGGATTTGGGTAAATATAAAAAGTGGAAACAGCTTGGGATGGGAGGCTTTCCCTGCCCCCATCTCCCTCCCTCTCTCTCCCTCCTTTCCACTTCCTCCCTACTTCTGCCTCAGAAGGGATCGGGTGGGGGTGGGGGTGTGGCTGCTGACCCGTGGGACTGAGCACAGCCGGAAGACTCACCTTGTTCTCCTTTTCTGGACACCTGGTGGCAGGTGACCTGAGAACTAATGAGAACAGGATTGGATATTTTTCATATTTAAAATTTCTTTTTAGGACCTCTAACTAGCTTAGCTGCTTTATAGGAGCAGAGACTGACAAAGAGGAGAGAAGGAAAGGTGCCAACCCCCCTCCACTTCCCATAATAGAAAAGCTTGCTTTTGGAAACATTGATTTCCTTTCTGTGTAAGAGCCTTTATGGACCGTCATTGGCCATTTCCCTGAAGATTAGACATCTGATTTTCATCGTGATGCAGGGGTAAGGCAGGGATCTGTGGAGTAGTGGGGAGGCTGGCTGTGGAATCTGCCCACTTGGATTTACCCCCTGGCCTTGCCACTTGCCAGCTGAGCATCTTGGGCAGGTTGCTTTCTCCCTCTGGGCCTCGGTGTCCTCATATGATAAATAGTTGTTATGGGAGTCAGATGCCATAGTAGATGTGAAGGTTTTGGACTGGGGCTAACAGCACGTTAGAATTTGCCAGATCTTCCCGGGAAGCAGCAGACACCTAGGAGAAGCCCTAAGGAGCCAAAGCCTTCTTCATTCACTGCTCAGTGCCGTAGGTGTGTGCAGGGAGCTGGTGTGAGTGCAAGCTCCCCTGCTCATTTCCCCTCCCTCGGCCTCCCTTTACTCATCTGCAAAATGGGGATGAGAATCCCTCTTCTGCCTCCCAAGAGGTAGCTCTTATGAAAGTACTTGGAAAACTGCAGATCCTACAAATAAAATAATGATAGCAATGATCATGCTTCCCATGGAAGGTTATAAAGAACATCCTCCTTTAACTTCCCAGCACTCCCCTGGGGTGGTTGTCATCTCTCTCACTATGAGGCAGTGCTGGGAAGGGAAGTGATTTGGGGACTACGAAGTCCCACAGAGCCAGGAGCTAACCTGAGGTCTGTCCACTGCAGGTCAGGCCTGCTTTGTCCCCGCCCAGAAGCCCCACTCTTGCAGAGACCCTGGATGCCTGGAGTTGGAAGGGCTCATTAAGCAGGAGGTTCCTCTAGTTCCCTTTATCCTAAATGAGCTCTCCTCTTCCCCCTCTCCCTCTTCTCTCATCCTTTCGCCTCCCCCTTCTTCTCCACAGTCCATCTACTGACCCAGGCTTAGGGTGGTGTGGCTGAGTGGTGCAAGATGGGGAGTCCACTGAATTAAAAGCTCTGTGTACGAACAGGTGAATGACACTGCCGCTAACTTTATGTGTCCTTGGGCAAGTTACTGTCTCTTTCTGTGCCTTGATTTCTCCAATAGTAAAATAGGATTGATAACATCTGCTTTATTCCTGCCACAAATTTGTTACAATGGATTAAAAGTAGTGCCCACAACGTGAGCATGTGGGACCCAGTTAAAGGAGTTGTCGCACAAGGTGCCCTTATGGCACATTGATCCTGGGAGAAGACCCTGTGTCTGCAGCCTCGGCTGTGACCAGATATTTCTAAGTGGAGAGAGAAGGATTTTTAAAGGCCACATATGGTCTTTTTTTATTTTTAATTTATTTATTTCATTTATTTATTTTTGGCTGCATTGGGTCTTCATTGCTGCACGCGGGCTTTCTCTAGTTGCGGCGAGCAGGGACTCCACTTCGTTGCGGTGCATGGGCTTCTCATTGCAGTGGCTTCTCTTGTTGCAGAGCATGGGCACTGGGGTGCGTGGACTTCAGTAGTTGTGGCACAAGGGCTCAGTAGTTGTGGCTTGCAGGCTCTAGAGTGTTGGCTCAGTAGTTGTGGCGCACGGGCTTAGTTGTTCCATGGCATGTGGGATCTTCCCGGACCAGGGCTCGAACCCATGTCCCCTGCATTAGCAGGCGGATTCTTAACCACTGCGCGACCAGGGAAGCCCCCACGTATGGTCTTAAATGCGCAAGTGGGACCGGGGCAGGGGGAGAAGAGTTTTATTTCTTTAGTAGGTAACGCTGATTCTCAGAACAAGCTAAATGAATCCCCCTTTGCTGAAGAATGTTGCTCGAGGCTAGGCTTGATTAGAATCGGAAAATCTAAGAGGCTTAAACGTGTGCGGTTTGGAGGGATCCGGAGTGCTTTCCCTGCCCTGCGTCTCCCTGGCCATGGTTATAGGATCAGGAGGCCGCAGAGGGTCTGTGGCAGTGATCAGCCCATCCAGCACCACAGTGGGGAACTGGAAAGCCTTCTCCCTGGGCAGGCAGAATCCACAGCACCTCCCCTGGCTCTGGATGCCCCGGGTCGGGAGGTTTGTGTTGAGGGCTGCATGGCAACCAGTTTGCTCTGTGGACTCTTTGGAACAAGGGCAGTCCTGTTACTCTCAGGGACCCCAAGCCCTGCCCCCATCCATTCAAGGAGAGAGGACTCATGCTTTGAGCAGCTCTAGATGCCAGGCATCCTGCATACGTGTCTCCCGTACACCTCTCTCTGTCTTGTTTCTTCGTCTGTAAAGTGGGGATCCTGACAGTGTCTACTTCATAGGGTGGTGGTGAAGGTAAAGTGAGTTAATACATAGAAAGAGCTTAGAGCAGGGCAGGGCACAGGGTAAATGCACAGTAACATCAGCTCCCGTGAGGACCCTGCCAGGAGGGATGAAATTACTTTTTTTTCTCTTGCATTATGGTTTATTTCAAGATATTAAATGTAGTTTCCTGTGTTATACAGTAGGACCTTGTTGTTTATCTATTTTATATATAGTAGTTTGCATCTGCTAATCCCAAACTCCTAATTTATCCCTCCCCCATCCCCTTTCTCCTTTGGTAACTGTAAGTTTGTTTTCTATGTTGGTGAGTCTGTTTCTGTTTCATAAATAAGTTCATTTGTGTCATATCTTAGATTCCACATATAAGTGGTAACATATGGCATTTGTCTTTCTCTTTCTGACCTACTTCACTTAGTATGATAATCTCCAGGTCCATCCATGTTGCTGCAAATGACATTATTTCATTCTTTTTAATGGCTGAGTAATATTCCATCATATATATATATATATATATATATATATATGTCACATCTTCTTTATCCATTCATCTTATGATGGGCATTTAGGTTGCTTCTATGTCTTGGTTATTGTAAATAGTGCTGCTGTGAACATTGGGGTGCACGTATCTTTTCGAATTATAGTTTTCTCCAGATATATGCCCAGGAGTGGGATTGCTGGATCTACTTTTAGGTTTTTTAAGGAACCTCCATACTGTTTTCCATAGTGGCTGCACCAGTTTACGTGGAATTCCTTTTTATGTTGAATGTGGATGAAGCTGACAGGGGTGAAGTCATTTGCCCACGCTGGTGAGTGGCAGAGAAGGAGTTTGAGCCTGGGTCTGGTCGATTTCGAAGCCAGAGAAGGTCTGTTGGCAGACTAGAGCTTTGACGCCACGAGGCATCTCCGGCTGCAGGAGCATCCCCACAAGGGACGCGCTGTCTCCAGTGCCACTTCCCCCGCGAGCCCTGTGGGCAGGCTGGGCTTCTGAGGAGGGGATCCCGAGCATGTGGGAGAGCTTTAGCAGACTGGTCAGGGCTGGCGCTCTGCTTAGAGTTTTATGGCCACGCAGAGAATGCGGCCAGAATCTTCTGTGGCTGAAGTCCCAAGGCAGATGGTCCCTCGCTGGCAACTGTTCCTCATTACTTGTTCAGGGCAGACTGCCAAGTGGAGAGCAGCCCGCACCCTTGCACTTCTGCTACCTGGGGTTGCCAGCCGGGGTGCCCTGGTCTGGGCTGTGAGTGTGACTGGGGTTGGGGGTCGGTGAGAAGAAAGCTGGCCCGTGGCCGGGTGGCTCAGGGTCGGCATCTCTCTCTCCTCTGTTCCTACCACAGCCAGGAGGCCCTGCCACCCACTCCCCCGGGCTGAAGATCTGTGCTCCCCACACTTTGGAGAGGGGGCAGATGCAAGGGAAGCCTCCCTTGTGGGAGCCGATGGTTACTGTACGTTCGTCCTGAGCCTGGCTCTTTTCTAAGCTCCTTCTCTGTGTCAACTCACTTAATCTTCACCGTAACCGTGTGAAGTAGCTGCTATTGTTACCCCATTTTACAGGTGAGGAGAGAGCCTTGGCATCCTCCTGGAGAGGCAGCCTGGCGAGGGGAAGGAGTACTGACCTTGGAGCCAGGACGGAGGTCTAGTGCACGTCCTGTCTTGACCCTGTAGCCCTTGATGGAAGGGAGTGGGAAGGAATTTGAGGTAGAAGCAAAGCTCCGGGAGCAAATGCAGGGAGGGAGAAATGCGTGAAGTCTGCCTGTCTCCTATAAACATTTACTAAATGCCTACTGTTTGTTGGGCATTGTGTCGGTGGCTGGGGCACTGGGCTGACTGCAGAGGAAGCTGGGCTGTATGGTAGCAGTGATCGCAAGTGGTGGTGCAGTCCTTTAGTTTCCAAACCAAGTGTGTTCCCAGCATTGTCTTTTTTGACTCAGGAGGCAGAAGATGCTAGTGGTTAAGAGCCAGCCAGGTCTCTGGAGCCAGACTCCTAGCTTTGAACCCCGATTCTACCACTTACCAGCTTGGGTAATCACTTCTTTCTGTGCCTCAGTTTCTGTATCTGTACAGTGGGGATAACAGCAGGGCTTAGGACAGTACCTGGCACATCGTGAGCACTCTCGGTAAGTGTGCCTTTTTGCAGGAGAGGAGGGTGTGGAACAGGAGGGAGAGGAGGTGGAGCAGATTCTGGGAACCTCTAAACCCCGAAGTTATTCTTTATGGGAGAAGAGGACTATCCCTGAGTCAGGAGTTCACAGCCCTGCCTAACCACAAAGAGGTGCCGTGGCATACCCACTAGGAAGGCTCTGGTAAAAAAGACAGATGCCAGCGAGTGTCAGGCAGGACGTGGAGAAACCGGAATCCCGTACCCTGGTGGTGGGAATGGAAAATGGTGCTGCAGAAAACAGTCTGCAGTTCCTCCAGAATTTAAACATAGAGAGACCATAGGACCCAGCAGAATTGAAAACATGCGTCTACACAAAACTTGTACACGAATGTTAATAGCAATATTATTCATCGTAGCCCAAAAGTGGAAACAACCCAAAATGTCCATCGGCTGATGGATGGACAAACAAAATGTCGTCTATCCATACAAAGGAATGCTATTCAGCCATAAAAAGGATTGAAGTACTGATTATGCTACAACATGGATGAACCTTGAAAACGTTCTGATAAGTGAGAGAAGCCAGACACAGAAGGCCCCATATTATATGGTTCTATTTATAGGAAATGCCCACAGTAGGCCAATCTATAGAGATAGAAAGTAGATTAGTGGTTGCCAGGGGCTGGAGGGGAAAATAGGGAGTGACTCTTAACAGGTATGAGTTTCTTTTTGGGCTGATGGAAATGTTTTGGAATTAGACAGAGGTGATGGGTGTACCGCTCTGCAAATATACTAAAACCACCAATAGTACATGATAAAAGTGTTAATAATAACACTTCAAAAATAAAAGATATCTCAATTTTTAGAAAACAAATAAGAAAATCAAAACCCCTCCCTGACTTGACCCCTTCACTCGCTCTGGGGACACATCTCGCTCTGCGCTCCAGGCAGTAAGATCTGGTGCAGCCAGGCCTGTGCTCATCTGGTTCTCCATCCCATTCCCCCTTGGCAGGCTGTCTGGGCCAAGAAGTAAACACTTCATAGATGATATCTTGGGAAGAAACCCACGGCTTTGGAGCCACCGAGCCTTGCATTTTCCCATTCGTGCCCCTTCTTCTGAGTCTCAGTTTCCTTACCTGAAAGCGAGGAGGATAGAATCTCTGGCGTAGGACTCTTGTGAGGGGGGAAATGAGGGCAGTCAGTGGCTTGGGATAGGTATCAAGAGCAGGAGCGTCTGAATTCTCCATCGTGCATTAGTTCCTCCAGGTCAAGTGCCTTGTGCACAGTAAGTGTTCCAGAATGTTTAGTGTAGTGTAGGACAGTGGCCAAGGCCCTGGGTGAGCAGATAGCTGGGCTCTGCCATCACCTGATAGAGGCAGCACCAGCTCTGAGTCCCAGCTATGGGTCAGGAAGGCCTAGATTTGAATCCCAGCTCTTCTCTTCCTAGCTGAGTGACCCTTTGCAGATGGCTCAACCTTTCTGTGCTTCAGTGTCCTCTGTAGTAGACACGGGCTGTCATAGGCATGCTTTGGACTGAATTGTGTCTCCTCTCCAATTCATGTGTTGAAGCCCTAACCCACTAATGTGATGATATTTAGAGATAGGGCCTCATCTAAATCAGGTTTAGATGAGGTCATGAGGATGGGGTCTTCATGATGGGATTAGTGCCCTTATAAGAAGAGACACCAGAGAGCTTTCTCTCCTTCTCTCTCTTTCATCTTTCTCTGCCATGTGAGGACCCATCCAGGAGGTGGCCATCTACAAACCAGGAGGAGAGCTCTCACTAGAAATTGGCCATGTGCCACCCTGATCTCAGACTTCCAGCCTCCAGATTGTGAGAAATAAATGTCTGTTGTTTAACACCCCCAGCCTGTGGTATCTTGTTATGGCAGCCCGAGCAGACTACACGAAGACATTAGAAACAGTAGTGAGTGTACAGTGCGGAGTGTAGTGCTTGGCATGTGGCAAGCATGCCTGCTATTACTCTCAGGTGTCTCCATTTATGACTGTGACGGTCACTAGTAGCTGTGGGGCCTTGGGTGAGTCACTTGACTCTCTGAAATGTTGTCACTTCCTCCTCTGTAGAATGAGGTCAAGACGCTGCCCACTCAGGGCTGTGGCATGGTCAGATAAGATAATCTAGGTCAAGGGGCTCGTAAACTGTGGGATGGCATGCCTGTCGAAGGGGCTGGGTGTTTATGGAATGGAGCTTGGCAGACAAACGTGGGATGGAGTGTGAACAGCACCGTGATGCAGTGGGTCTGGCGGGCACTCCTGGCTGGGAAGCTCTCCGTGTGGTCCTTTCAAAGTCTCTGTTTTGGCAGCAGCATCTGTCAATACCTGTACCCAGGTGGCTGAGCAGAGGTCCCTAGGCTTGGTGTTCTGGGCTCAGTGTCTCGTCACTGAATGGGGAGCCAGGTGGAAGGGAAGAGGGGCCCGTGCCCAGAGGCGGTGGTGTGCGCTCAGGACTCGGGGTGGAGGAAGACCTGCAAACAGCTTGTGACCTTGCCGCTTGGCAGTGTCAGACCCTGAGTAGGGGAGAACCCTGGGTAACAGGGAAGCCTCACAGGCTGAGTCCAAAAGCTGCCTTTGGGGAGCTGAGGAGACCAGGGAGCACCAGCCGAGCTGCCTCCTGATCCTGCTCTGTGACATCAGGAACTCGGAAGTCTTCGGATGGAAAAGCACTGTCTGGAACTCCTTCTGTGTCATCCTCTGGAGCACGTCCCGAGGGGCCCTAGCCCATTGCATTTGTCTTCAGAGCTGTGGACTGAGGTCGTCCCCCAGCTCAGACGTCCCACACCGGGCGGCGGGAGGGGCGTGTTCCCGGGAGAGTTTATGGGATTTTCTGGTTGGTTCTTTAATCATGTCCTGTTTGTTTGCTGTCTGGTCTGGGGCTGTGGGGTGGGGAGTCCTCGGAATGTTGGCCTGGGCAGTACAGAAGGCCTCTCTGGGGCACTGGAGGGCAGACGTCAGAAAACGGATGTGGAGACAGGGAGGTTTTCAGACATAAGGGGTAGGGGGTTTGGTTGCTAGAATAGCTCTGGTCCAGCCACACCCCATAGGTCCTTGTATTTCAGAGAGGCGTTGGCTATAGTGGTTAGAACCACTGGCGCTGAACCCAGTTCCACCGCTGATGGGCTCTGTGACTTCGGCAAGTTTCTTAACCTCTCTGTGCCTCCATTCCCTCATCCGTAAAATAACAATAGTAGCACCTATCTCATAGGTTGTTGTTAAGATGAAGTGAGGTGATACAGGCAAAGCATTTAGAACAGTGTCTGGCACAGAATAATGCTAAGTAAACCTTCACTGGACTGTGCAAGAGGCATGGAGGACAGGGCGGTCCTTCCAGAAGAACTGTTTCTCCTTCTTCCTCTGAGTTCCTGTTTAGTTCAGCTCCACTGATGCTCATTGAGCCCTTCGCAGGGGTAAGCGCTCTGCTGGGAGTGGATTCAATCCTCTGAGCCTATCTGGGAATGCTCACAGCTTGGGTGAAGGGAGGCTCAAGAACAGACAGTGGCCCCCCCAAGGGAGGGAGGGATTAGGGAGGCGATAGTGGGCTCCGTTTTGAAGGATGGATAGGAGTTTCCTAGGCAGAGTGGAGGGGAGCAATTGCACTTGTAAGGCGACTAGGTTCGGAAGTGCAAGTGGAGAATTGGGTGACGAGGCTGGTAATCTGTTCACAAAGGGCCTTGAATGCCAAGGTAAGGAAATCTGCCCAATAGGCAGGGGAGCCATTGAGGGATTTCTGGTGTTGTCTTCCCCTTATTTTGCTTAGTGAGCCATTGCATCATTCTCAGGGTTGTATGCGTGTGGCTGTCTCCCCCACTACCTGGTTAGTGTCCTGAGGGTCCTTGTCCTGCCTCCTCCCTTCCTGGTCTTGAGGGAAATAGGCCTCAGTGGTTATGGAGTCCATCTCTTAGTTCATGCAGTGGAATTGGATGCACCTCCTGTAAAATCCTGGGCACCATGCCAGGCACAGTGGAGGGGTGTGCAAAGATGGGTCAGTTGCAGGGTGATACCGTGTTGAAGGTGTTCGGTTCTAGTCGAGGTGGCTCTCCCAGGAGGCTATCACCCGAGGCCAAAAGGAGAAGGTCTTCATGAGACAGAGAATGCTGCTGGAGTTCCATGAGTGGATGACCTGCTCCAGCTCAGGAATCGGGCATTGGTGGGAAGGGAATTCCAGGCAGCGCCGTTGGTACGGGCAAAGGCACAGAGGTGGGAAAGCAGAGGGCGTGCGTGAGGAGCAGCCATGGGTTCTGCTTGGCTGGAGAGAAGGGTCTATGGAGGGAACAGAGAGAAATAAGGTTGGAGGGCCTTGTGTGCCAGGGCAAGAGGAGGGGCGAGGGGTAAGGGGAGTTTTGTTTGTTTGTTTGGAGAGCTTTTTGCTCTGGTACCCTTAATTTTTATAGACTATGATTCTTTGGAGAAGGGGCAAGGAGTGAATTTATTGGTCTTTAAGATGGGGGTGGGTAGAAAGGTAACTTGTAATGAAACCATTATAAAAATCCTCAGAGATTTCTGCCTTAATGAAGGAGGCAAGTCGTCTCCCACAGATTCTTTAAAACTTTGGTTTTAAGGGGGGAGTAGCGATACATAATTTATTTCTCCTGGTGCTTGATCTGAGATCTCATGGGAAAGAATAGGAAGGAATTAGTGAGCTCTATATTACAATTTAATTGCTTGGAGGAAAAATATTATTTTTTATTGTTAGCCATTAGCTGCTTCTAGTTTTATTAAATTCAACCCTCTGCTGAGCACAGCATTAGCCATTTGGAGCTTGCCGGGAGGAAAACCCTCAGAATGGTCCCACCTTGTAAAGCAAGGGTTACTGCTGGGATCCAAGTGGCCCTGGGGATTCTGGCGTTTCAGGCATCTCTGTACTTGGAGTGCAGCCTCCTGACAGTGGGTTCAGCCCTTATTCTGTCCCCTGATACCGGGAACAGAGGTCAAGGAGGGCTGAGGAAAGGATCCTGGTGCCTGGGTCGGGTCTGGGTCTCTCCTAAGATGGGTGAACTTGGCTGCGTTGCTTAATCTCACATTTTACAAATGGGGAGTTTTCATTTCTAGGGGTAATTGATAGGGATAAATGAGACACTATATGTAAACAGAATACTCTAGTATTCAGTGGTGCTCAATAAATGCCAGTTAATGGGTCCTAGTATGGCACACTTCTCCGGGCTGTTTCCCCTCCTTTGTTCTGACTCCAGGCTCCAAGCTCTTGCCTACCGGAGCCCTGCTCCAAGGGCCAGTTCCCACCCCACTCCCCATGCACAGGGCAGAGGGGAGAGGCCCTGGCTCAGTTTGACCCCTCCACCGTGCTGGGCAGTTCACTCCCTGATGCCTGCTTTAGACAGGCCCCTGCCCTAGACAGGCCCCTGCCCTTAGGGAGCCCCCAGCTGGATGGATGAAGACAGGTGAGTGAACCACCGTGATGTGCGGAGTGGCCAGGCGGGACCTTATCCTGCCTGAGGGACGGTGGAAGGTTTCCCGCTCTGAGGGACCAGGAGGAATGAGCTCGCTGCGGGAGACTGCCTTCTTGGCTGTCGCAGCACTGTGGCGGCCACCTTCTGGCTGGAAGGTGTCTGCTCACCCAGCCCTGAAGGCCTCTCCCTGACCTCCACTTCCTCCCTCACCCGGCTCGTTCACTCTTCACCTACACCTCCTCCGCATTTACACACATCTTCTCCGTGGACTTTCACCTCGACCTTGGAGGCTTCTCACCCACCCTTTACAGGCGGGAGGCCACCTAGATGGGCATCTGGCCGCAGTCTGGTAGAGGGCAGCAAAGCCTGGGGCTTTCCTAGGCCCCAGCGACCCTAGCAGACCACTCAGCGGGCTCTTTAACAGATATGGGCCTACTGTGGATTGTCACGTTTCCACTGACTTACCTTCCCCGTTTACTAGGAACCACTTGCTCCCTGGCCTTGGTCCCTCCTGTAGGGGGTGTGAGAGAGCCAGTGTTTTTCTGCAGAGTGGCCCTGAGCAGCCTTCCACTGTGGTTGCCCTCTCCTCCGTCCCTGCCCCACGGCTGTGGCTGCCCTCTGCATTAGAGCTGCTGCCCGCACAGCATTTCATGCTTATCGAATGACCCTATGGCCTGGAGTTTTGGAGAGAGCCTCAATTTACTCAGATAGTGAGAATTTACCTCCCACTCCCAGACACTTACGGTGCGTGCAGGACTATGCTGGAGCCTTGTGTAACCTTGTCCAGAGCGACTCCCTTTACCGCAAGTCCGGGGTCTGAGCTCGGGAGTGACTTGCCCGAGGTCACACAGCCGCTACGAGGCAGGGCCGGGGTCCCCACAGCATCTGTCCAGCCTGGGCTTTCTCCCTGGATGGCATTCCTGCCTCATCGGTCTCCCTTTGGCATCATCTTAATTAATGGGCGGGTCCCAGTTTGGAGCCCAGAAGACTGTGTCAGCAGGGCTCTCCTGGAACACTGGGTCCCAGCCCAGGGAGCAGAGTAGGCAGATGGGGTCCAGGCCACAGGGAGCCAGCTTGTGGAGAGGGAGTGCGGAGCTCTGCGCTTGGGCCTGAGTCCATGGGGGCGTGCGGGGATGGGAGCATACTGTGTGCCTTGCCCTTTGCTGCGTCATCCCTCCTTGTCACCTCCCCAGCACCCCAGCTCTCCTTACTCTGAAACCACCACACTGCCTCCATCTCCACATTTTTACCCCCACCCTGCCCTGCCTGGAGGGCCCTCCCCTCCTTCTCGATTTGGCTAACTCCCTCTGGTCTTTTAAGACGCATTGCAAGACCCGAGGAGACCTGCCCTGACCCCCAGGCTGGGTTGGAGCTCTTTCTTGGGGCTCCCGCAGTCCCCGGCCCATCCTTTCGCAAAGCACTGACTCACCTGTGTGGTGATCGCTTGTCCGTCTCCCCCACCAGGCAGCAGATCTTGGGGGCTAAGACTGTGTTTATTCCTCTCTGGCCCCCCACCCCCACCCCAGTGCCCTTCATCAGGCCTGGCACACTGGGGGAAGGCTTGTCCAACTTGATTAGTAATGATAGTCCCCTCGTGTTTGGACTGTATTGTCTGTTTTCCAAAGCATGTTCACGTCCATGGTCCCTTTGAGCCGCACAACTGTTGGAGAAGAGTTAGGTAAGGCAGCGGTGATAAGGTTGGGAAGCAGAAGCTAAGGAAGCTGCCCACGGTGATGGTGGTAGGGCCTGGCCTCCCCATGCAAGGCTCGCTGCGCTGTCTCCCCCCACCGCGTGCGTGTGCCGCGATGGTGCCCACACCCTTGGCAACCCTGAGGCCGGGACTGCTTGTAATCAGATTGCCTTCCTTCCCACTGAGCTCATGCTGCTGAGGGAATGGAAATTTGCACCAGCGGGTGGGGATGGCTTTGGCTCAGGTGCTGGGGGACCAGGATGAGTGGGGGGTCTGGGTGAACAGACTTAGTGGTTCTGGCCTTTGGCCCTGGGGGCTGGTGAAAACCATCCTAAGTGGTTGGCCAGAGGCCTGCTGCATGTATCTGGGTATCCAGAAGGTTCTGAATGGTCAACGGCAGCAGGGAGGTGGATCAGACTCCTCTGGCCTTTTGAGGTTAGGTTGGCTATGTTGGTGGCCTTCAGGCACTGACCGCACCAGGGAGACCTGGTTCAAGTTCTACCTGGTCGGTAATGCCACTGACTTGACCTGAGGCTATGCAAGTCACTTCCCTTCTCTGTGCCTCAGTTTTCTTACGTATAACGGGGATAGTAGTAATCTCAGAGGGAGGATTAAATTATTAAACAGTGCCTGGAGCATACTGAGTGGCACAGTCATTTCCTTTTCTGGGTAATGGCCTTTTACCCTACTCTGGTCATCTCCTTGGGTTGTCGTGAGGTCCACATGAAGCGGTCTGTACCCTGTGAACTGCTGTGCACCTGTCTTTTCTTAGAAAGAAGCAGGGTGGATGTGGAGGACAGACCCCTGGGAGCCAACCCAGGGCCAGGCTGACAAATGGGCCAGTCCAGCCAGCAAAGACTGGGCATGTCTGGCCAGAGCGCAGGCAGGCAGTTGGTGGGTTCCAGGAAGAGCTGGGGGGTTTCTCAGGGTGGCAGTGTCCATCCGTCCAGAGAACTGGGCCTGCAGGGATTCCCAGGCCAGAGTGTGCTTCCAGCCCAGTGGGGAGAAAGGAGCCTGCAACTGAGGTGGCCTGGATTTCTCTAACTTCCCCTCTCAGCCCTGCTCCTGACTACAGCCTCTAACCCTAAAGCAAGGACAATAATAGCACCCACCTGGCAAGGTTGTTGTGCCAGTTACTATAACCCTGTGAGGTCATGGAAGTAATATGTGTGGAGCACACAGTAAGTGCTCAATAATTGTTAGATTACATAGTTTTTGTTATTGTTACATTCTTCACATTATTGCTCCGTTCTTTCCACACACATCCTGAGTACGTTGGATCCCACTTGCTGTTTTATGGTTGGGCTGAGTACTTTTATCCTTCAGGCAATGGAGAGCCATGGAGGGCTTTTGAGCAAGGCTGTGACACAGAGCTGGGCTCCAGGATGATTAACCTGGCAGTGGGTTTAAGCCTCATTACAAGGTGTGGTTAGCTCAAAAAGAGACTTGTTGTTTTATGGTATTTTAAAAAATGACTTTTCAAATCCTTTCCTATTTAGTTGAGGGGAAAAGAGAGGTTGGAGGAAAAGGAAAAGAAGGTTTGTGTTAAGAAAAAAGAAAACAGTCGGAGGAGGTCAGGTATTTAGCAGAGATGGGAAGACTTGTCGAGTGGGCCGCAAGACTGGGCCTGGGGTTGCCAGTGTCCTCAGGTCAGACTGTGGTATGGAATCTCCCCACCCCATCACCCCCATACATGTGAGACTTGAGAATAATCAGAATGTAAATCATCTCTGTGCCTTCAGGGATGCAGACACGTGGGGTGGGGCTGCTTTGAACACGGAACCTGGTATTGCTCGTGGGTGTGACTCTGGATTGGGGTGGGAGGAGGAGGGAGGTTGGGATTGACCATGAAAAGAATATAGAGGCCATTTAGAGAAACTGGAAGTTCGATAAGGTGGGGCTGTGCGGAAATGACGAACCCTTTTTTTTTTTTTTTTTTTTTTTAGCAACCCTGGAGCCGGGCTAGTGTATGATTTGAGGCTGGCTGAGCAGGCTGCAGGGAGTGGGCTTTGGAAAAGGCAGAGGGGAGGCTGGAGGGGTGTGGGTGGAGGGGTGAGGGAGGAGGAGCTGAAGAGGGAGGGAGGGAGGTTTGGGAGGTGGGGGTGGGGGTGAGCAGGGCACTCAGCTCCTCTGAATCTGTGTGCATTTGGGACCCTGGGCCTAGGGGTCTTCCCAGGCTCCTTTCTTGGTGGTTCTGACTCAGGGAGTCCAGGGTGGACCCAGAAATCTGCATTTTCAACATGATTCTGTGGACAGAGGCAAAGACCAGACTCTGAGGAATGCTGATTTAGGTCCACCTCTGGCCCCCGTGGTGGGTAGAGGGATGATGTGGCAGGCAGCAGATGTCGAGAGGGGCTGAGTCTGGGCATGAGGGGCTCCCAGTGGAGGGATGGAAGGGGTGGACCTAGCCTGGGTGGAGGAGAGGGACCCTGGCCTGGGTGGGTGGGAGTGAGCCTTTAGAGAGCTTTGATTAGAAGCTGGTCGTGAGAGATGGTAAAACGGGTGTGTGTGTGTGGATCCATGAGTTGGACGGGGACTGGAGGGGGGTCAGACCAGGGAATCAGACTTCGGGGGGGTGTCGAGGAGCAGGGGTGCACAGTTAGGGAGACAGAGGCAGGACCAGAGCCAGCCTGACGATGGTGTGGATGGTGAGGACACAGTGGTCTTTCCCAGAGAGATGGGCTGAGGTCAGAGCAGGACCAGTAAGTCGCCCTGGGCTCCTCACTCTGGGTCCCTTAAAACCGTCACCAGCAACTGGTTGGATCCCTGAGCCTGGGCGGGAAGGAGTGTGTGGGGCTGGGGCGGTAAGTAGTCCCAGCCAGTGGTGAGGGCTGCCGGCGGGGAGCTAATGTTACAGATAAGGGGAAATGCCGAGCCTCTCCATTCATTCATCCACGTGTTTGCTCATCAAATATGAATTAAGGGCCAGGCGCTGAACTGAGTGCTTTCACATGCTCCTGTACTTTTCAGGAGGCTTCCGGAGCCTGGGTTTGCATCGTTCTTGCTCCCTCCCCTGCCAGCTGCCTTGGGAAAGGTACTTGATCTTTGTGTTTCATCTGTAAAAAGGGGAAATAATTGTCTCCACCTCAAGGGGCTGTCATGAGGGTGAAGGGTCTAAAGCCATGCGGGGTAGTTAGAGTGGCACCCGGTCTTGATTGTTCTTGCTCCAGGCGCGCCCTTGGACAGCCCGGGCATCGTCACCAGTGTCTCTTCCTGCTGATGCCAGTCCCCCTGCCGCAGTGCCTTCTCTTCGCATCTCTGCCTATTAAGGCCCAGGTCGAGTGTGCTGCCTTCTGACTCATTTCCTTAGCTGTAAAAAGGGGCTAATCATCCCTGTCCTGCTGCCTCAGCGGGTGACAAAGGGACAAGAGACAGCCTTGGCACACTGCACGGTGCTGCGCGATGGAAGCTGCTCTGCAGTCTGACTTGTTTTCCCACGTCCCTTTCAAGGTGAGAAGTCGAGCCTGAGAGGTGCTTACTGTGTTAGAGTCCCCTCCATCCTGGGGTTTGGCAGGTCAGTTCAGGCAGAGGGCACTTTGGTATTTGGTTTTGGGAGGAGACCCTGCCGTGTCCCTATGAGACCTGCTGAAGCTGTCCCAGCTGCGTCCCGCATTACAGACCTTCGGTGGGCCTTGGACGTCACACCTTCCCAATCATGGTGCTGTCGGGGGGACTGGAGTCAGGGGTGTGAGAAGACAGACACAGCGCATCCCTGCCTGTGGCCCTGGAGATGCTCCGCCATGGTGCTGAGTGGGTGAGGCTCACTTGCCCGATGCCTTTATTACAGCACGTGACTCAGGCCTCAGCTGGACCTGCCTCTTTCTGATGCCTGTTCTCTGTCCCTTCTGGCTACTGCTGGATGCGGGGGACTCAGAGACAAATCAGATCCAGGCCTGTCTCGGGGAGCTCACGGCTGAGGGGTCAGACAGCCGGGTGTGAAATGATGACCACACAGAGTGACTCAGGGTTGGTGAGCCCAGAGGGAGCCAGGCTGAGTGCAGGACATGAGAAAGCTTCGTTCCAGAAGAGGTGTGCTGCCTGGAGAGCCAGGAGCCCTCTGTCTTCCCTCCGTCGCTCCCGCTAATGTCTGCGCCTCCCGGCCTGGCCTGCCTCTGCAGGTGGCTCCTTCTGCCCCCTCCCCTGGGGGCAAGGACCCGGCCGGGCACACAGTGCCTGCTGCACTCTGCCTCGTCTGTCTTGCTGCCTTTACTCCAGTCACACTGAACGGTGTGCTCTTCCCTCACATGGCTGTGCCTTTGCCTGTGCTGTTCCCTCTGCCTGGGCTGCCCTTCTTTATGTTGTTGCCTATTTCCTACCTGCTTTTTAATATCCAGCTTAGACGTCACCTCGGTGGGGCCTTCCCTGAGACCGCCTTCCCTCTAACTGGGCCGGTGGCCCCCCCAGTGCTCCCCCCCACCTCCTTTCTCGGTGTCTGTCTGTCTAATTCGCTCTCTTGAATTAGACAAATGGATAAACTGTGACTTTGGGCTGGTCTCTTAACCTCCCTCATCTCACAAGGGTGGCGACTTATGGAGACAATGAAATAACCCGAGAGAGAGCACTCAGTGTCACACAGAGTGCTGTTAGAGCCAAAGGCAGTGCTACTGTTCCTGACATTCGTGTTTTATGCCCCCTCCATGCCTGGCATTGAGTTGGCCCCTGACCTGGGGGTGTGGATGGTGCCACGTGGACCCAGCTCCTGGGCCTTTGAGGGCTCTGCCAGCGGGTGCCCCTCCAGAGTCCTCCAGGTGCTCACTGAGTGAATTCTCTACCATTCAGTAACAACGGGAAAACTGTCAGTGAGAACATTTATTTATCGACTTACTCGTGAGCAGGGTTTTCCTTACTGTGGTACGTGATGCTTTATGGGGGCTGTGGGCCTGCTGTTGAGGAGCTTGTGGTCTCGTGGGGAAAGCAAGCATCAGAGAAAGGAGGAAGCTCAGGGCAGGAGGGCGTCATTCCCAGTGGGGGTGAACCCGGGAAGACTTCGTGGAGGAGGGGGCATGGGCCCAAGGCGTTAAAGAATGGGAAAGGTTTTAGGGGTGGTGATGGGAGGGAGAGCAGAGGGTGGGGGGGAGGCAGGCACAAAGGTGGGAGGAGGACTGGGGGCTGCTTGGCAGCCCCAGCAGGAGCACCTTCTCTCCTCCCACCTCTTCCCTCTTCCCCACCTTTCCCTTGCTAGGAGCTCAGAGCACGTGTTGTAGGGACTAGTCAAAATACAGACTCAGACGGACTTATCCCCCGTGAGCCCATGGTCGCATTCCTGGGCACAGGAGGGGCGGCGGGCCCGTGGAGATGTTTGCAGAGAAAACAGAGCCTAATGAGAGTCTGATGAGGGGGCTCGCCGTGAACCAGGGGTGGGGCAGGCATCTCCTGCCACACACAGGGCCGAGCTGGCTGTGCAGGAAACTGCTTATCTGGCGGTAGGGCCACTCTGGCCTCCTGTGGGGCGGCCCACAGTTCCGCAGCCTTGACAGTGTCCTGATGGCACGAGGGAGGGCGGGGAGGCTGGGGTTCTCCAGGCATGAGATGGGGCTGTGTGGCCCCAGGTGGTCTAGTTTACCTCTGCGACTGTTTCCTCATCTGTAACTTGATGGATGCGCTGGCCTCCCCGAGTCAGGGTGAGAGTTAGATACAGCGAGGTAAGCCCCTGGCCCAGAGCCTGCACCTGGGAGGCTGTCAGTGTCTCCTGCCAGTGGAGACAGTGATCACCATCACCTGGTGATGTGGGGCTGCCATCAGGGCCTGGGGCTGCCCACCCGGTTAACTGGAACCCCCATTAGCCAGCACCCCTGCCTCACTGTCATTGCCATGCAGAGGAGGTGACCAGATGGTGTAGAAAAGACCCCTGGGCTGGTGGCAGGAGGTGGGGGCTTTGGTCCAGCGCCATCACTTCTTCTCTGGGTGGATCCATCATTTGTTGAGCAAACCTTGTGGATTGAGGAAGAGAATAAACAAACACATTCTCTAGCTGGGCGACCTTGGCTTGTCATTGGGGTACGGGTAACAGGGATATAGTGGTATCTCCCATGAGGCGTTCCTGTGGGGATTAAACCGTGCAAGGGCTGACACAGGGGCCTTGAATTTTGGTGAAAGCAGGGTTGGATGGTTGGACCAGGTAGTAGATGTTGCCTCCAAGTCTCCTTGGAATGGCTGGGGATGAGTAATTAGTGAAAGAACCCCAAGGGAAGGCCTCAGGAGATCCTCACTTTCTTTCCTCCTGCCTGAGAGAGTGTCTGAGAGACGAGGCGGGTGGGCTTTGGAGGGTGTGAGAGGTGATTTGAGCTGGGTCCACCCCCTCCGACGTCTGTCTAAGAGGCCGCCTTGCAAGTCCAGCTCTCCTGCCTGGCTCTGGTTCTGGCTCACACCTCCCCTTGCTCATCTGCCTCCATCCTGGGAACTTCTGCCCTTAACTCTGGAAATGCTGGGTTCCAGCCCAGGCTCTGCCCCTCGCAGGCTGTGTGACCTGGGCTAAGTCACTTGGCTTCTCTGAGCCTGTATCCTCACAGGAAGGACCCTGGCATTGGAATAGCTCTCAGGAGCCTTGTATACACAGCTCTGGAATCCTTTGCATACAAAGGCAAGGGAAAGGCTCAACACTGTCAGGAAGTTCAGTTCGTGGCAGACATAGTGATCCTGCAGGACATGGTGTAAGCTCCCGCAGGCCCTTCATGATCTGGCCCCAGTAAACTTACCGCTCCGCCCCTGCTCCATTCAGGCCACCCTGAACTTTTTCCATTCTCTGAACATACCATGTGCTCTCGTACTTCTGGGCCTTTGCACGGTCGCTCTTTCCTCGGCTGAAGAGCTCCTATTTATTGCTCAAAACCCAGATCTGATGTTCCCTCTTTGAATCTTTCCCATCTCTTTCAGGCAGTCAGTTACCCTGACTAGGAACAAGCAGTATTTTCCCCGTGTTCTAGTTTATCTGCCCTTCTCTCTGGTTCCCTCAATGGGCTTTGAGCTTCCCAGGGAGAGGAAGAGGGCCTGGTCCAGACCCCTTCTGCACCCAGCTCAGGGTCCGGCACAGACCAAGCAGGACCATTTTCCTCTGCTTATGAGGAGTTTTGCTCCATTCCCACCTGCTCTTCTTTTTCCCTTTGGAGGAAATAGCACTGTAGGTGAGAACAGTGTCCTCTGTCTGGGAGGCATAGGAGCTGGTGGAAAGTAGAATGGGGCTGAGACAGGGAGGGGAGAAGTGTGCTTTGTGGAACTGAAAGGTGAGAAGGGGCCAGGCTTTGACCACCAGTGTGCTGCCTCCATAGTGGGCTGCAAGGGGTCTCCATTCATTCATTCAGGGAGAATTTTGTGAATACCCGACTTCATGTCCAGCATCGCTCTAGTTCCCAGGGAAACAGTGGAGAACAGGAGAGAGACCCTGCCTAGAGGGGCTCACAATCTGGTGGGAGAGATGGAAGAAACAGTGACCATAGGTGGGGCGACTGGGAGGCGGAGGGAAGCCCCCAGGACCCGGAAGCTGAGAGGAGCCAACCGGCAGCCCGGTGTGAGAGTGAGGCAGAGCCAGGCGTGTGAATGATGGGGAGGCGTGGACTAAACCATGGGGTCCGGTGGAGGGGAGGGTGTGTTTCCGACAGAACCTGTGGATGAGAGTTGGTGGGAGGTCACAGGTCAGGCTGGAGGGGTCCGCAGGGAGCCGTTCCTGAGGCCGGACGTCTGGGAACGGGGGTGGCTCTGGTGTGGCTGTGGTGTGGGTTGGAGGGGCGAGGCAGGGCAGGAGGTGCAGACTGGGATAACCTGGTTAACCATGACCAAGGCCAAGGCCACCGGAGAGAAAGGGATGGGTCAGGGCCCGCTATCTGAGACTTGGTGACTGACTGGATGTGAAAGATGAGGGTGAGGGAGACAGTCACGGGCAAGTGGGGAAGTGACAGTTGTCTCAGGAAATGACTCGTTGGAAGAGAGGGGAAAAACACAAAGAACTCAGCAGGGATCTCTGCAACTCAGGGTAATTCTGGCTTTGGAGAGCCAGCCCTGCTAATCAGATTGTAAAAATCAGGTACCGGGGTTTTTGCAGAAAATGAAGCAGATCAAAGCCAGGGTCGATTAGGCTCTGATTAAACATGGCTGAGGAGGGTCAGACTCATTACGGAGGAATGTACACAGGCCGGCAGCGCTGACGGGGGATAATAACAGATCTCACCCGGCAGCGCAGACACCACGGTGCTCTGGGGACGCAGCACTCCGCGGCGGGGCGGCCACAAGGAATGGTATGTCCGCAGACTCCAAGGGGAATGAAGGTGACAGGGGGCGCGTGTGCAAGGCTCGTCCCCTCTCTGTGGCCTGTCTCTTTCCGCAGCCTCTGCGTGGGGACTGCTCCATCGGCACAGGTCAGCCAGAGCGCTCGCCTTGCCGTTTTCCACCTCTGTGAGCTTGCTCGTGCCCCTCCTGCTGTGTCAAATGCCTCCCTCACCCTTTCCTGTCTTCTGTTTCCCTCCAGGACACCGCTTGCTTGCCCCTCCTCCAGGAAGCCTTCCCTGACCCCCAGCCAGGTCAGGTGTCTCCTCTGGGTCCCCACAGCCCCCATCACTCAGGGTTGTCATCATCTGTGTCCACATGTGGCCCCCAGTCCCCTCCTGACTGTGAATCCCTCGATGGCACCGTGCCTCTCCATGTCCTACGTGTCCAGCTCAGTGCCGGGCGCAGAGCAGATGTCAGGCCGTGTTCACTGATGTGGGCAGAGCCCAATCTGTGAAACCGCACAGCTGGGCAACAGCAAAGCAAGGTCAGGCTCCCCCTGCCTGCCGTGGGAGTAGTCCCAGGACTTCTGCCGAGAGGTGCTCGTGGGGTGGGGACGGGGTGCAGGCCAGGGGAAGGTGTCCCCCGGATCTCCCCCACCTGCTGCCCAGCCGAGGAGAGGCAGGTGGCTCCACCAGGCTGAAGTGCATGAAAGAGACGCACTGGAAGGGATGATGGGAATGTGGGTGCCAGGCTCAAGAGCGTGGACTTGACCCTCTGGACACTGGGGAGCCATTGAAGATTCTTGATTTGGGGCAGTGACAGAAACTGAGCTTCAGGAGAAGCCCAGGTTTCTTCTGCCGTCAGATGGGATCCCTCTGCACGCCTAGCTGCCCTGGTGGATCTGACCCCCACTAGCTGCTTCACTTCGCAGTGCAAACTGAGGCACACCTGCACTGGTCTCCGTGCATGGCCTCAAGGGGCCTGGCCTGGTCCTGCACAGACAGGCCACTTCAGCCCAGGAGTGAGAGGGAGCAGGGCTGGACTAGCCTGAAATCAGGCTGAGCTTGGTTTACACACCCCAGAAACACCTACTGTGTGAGCCCTGGGATGCTCTGAGGTTCTGGCAGCCTGGCTCCCTCCGGAGATGGGAAGAGGAGCCGGACTACAGAGGTCTGGGAGGGGGACGCCCATCTGAGGGAGACACGGATGCCCCCAGGCCTGGCTGGAAACGTTTGGGGTTTAGAAGGAAGGAACACAAAAGCCCTTAACCTCCCAGCTGGAATGTGGACACTTCATCCATCCTGCTCTTCTGTCCCTCCTCCAGCCCCATAAACGTCCAATTTGGGGAAAGGATTCAACTCTAAGCCCTGGCAGAATAAGGTTGATTAAGAAACTGAGCTCCATAAAATTGTCCTTGCTCTGGCAGGCTGGTGGGTGGGGAGACTCACTGGAGCTCAGGCCTGGAAAGGACGGTACAAAGCCCTCCTCCTTCTAATTCAGGCCCTCCCAGCGCCCGAATCCCTTCTGCAGCAGCCCCAGCAAGTGACCACCCATGTGTGCTTGAGTATCTCTGCCCACCCCCACATGGTGTGCCCACTTCAGGACTGTAACACTCATTACTGGACAAGCATTTACTGGGCACCTGGGGCGTTCCTTTTTTCCACATACCTGCCCTGTGCCAGGCCTTCCCAGTGTTGGAAACACAGACTTGCTCTGGCCAGGACTGGCTTACATCCTTTGTGCACTGTGAGCCAGACATGGTGCTGACTGACTTGTGCGATGTTCTCGTTTGATCTATGTGGGGACTCTCTGTGGTAGGTGGTACCATCGTATACCCATTTCACAGATGGGGTCCACAGAGGTAGAGTAACTCACCTCAGGTCATGCAGGAAATGAGAGGCAGAGATGGAGCTTGAGCCCAGGATTCTGACCCACGGTCTCTGCTCTCGGTCACTGTGTACCATGGCTTGTTGAGAGGGGGGCCTTTGGTGAGGGGCTCAGGCTCCGGAGACTTTCTGTCTGGGTTACAGTCACATCCACCAGATTCGAGGGCTGTAGAAAGGGAGTTATGGGTGTAAGTGCTTAGAGGAGGCCCCGCACTTGGTAGATGCTTGCAGGTGTTAGTGGCGTCTGGCTCAGTGTTTCTGGCTCAGTGGAGGGCGCTGCCCCCAATACCTCAGAATTGTTCTTGAGGGCAGCTCCCTACTCCCTATTCCCAGTTCCTCTGCAGGCTCTATCCTGTAACCTCCTGGGTCTCTCTTGAGTGTGTCCACTTGTCTCCATCCCCACTGTCACCACCCCAGTCCAAGCCTCCCAGCTGGGCTCCCTGTCTCCCCTCTAGGTTGTTTCCCTCCCTGTAGTTAGGGTGACCTTTTATTTTATGACACAAATGTGATCCTGTCACATACCCTCAACCTGCTTAAGACTTCACCAGTTTGCTGCTGTTTTCAGAACAGCATCCACATTTTGCACCTTGACCCACAGGGTCCTGCGCAGTCTGGCCCGACTGCCCCCGTGGCTTCATTCCTCCCCCGCTGCCCCCTCACTGTCTGTACTCTAGCCACACTAGTTCTCTTTCCTTCCCTCCCAAAGCACTGTTATCACTGCCTGGGGGTCTTTGCACAGGCTATTCCCATGGCCTGGAATGCTCTTCCTTCCTCTTCTGAAACCTTTGCTCACTTTATATTTACTCATAATTCATGTCTTGGTTCAAATGACACTTCTGCAGGGAAGTCTTCCCTGATTTTTCTCCTGTGTTCTCATTGCCCTGTCCAGGCACTTCGTGCCACTAACAGAGTTTATTCTGCATCTGTTTGTGCGGTTCTTGGTTACTTTAGCATCCTCCCTAGGTGCTAAGCTCAAGGCAGGGACATCTGTTTGGCCCATCATTTTGTCCATAGTGTCCCATACATAGTAGGCCCGCAACCAATACTTGTTGAATATAAGTTCAAAGAAAAGAAATCAGAGTACCTGGGAGGAGAGGAAGAGGCTCCAGTGAAGCTGGCCCGGGTCTCAAGGTGGTCAGCGTTTGCAGGGACCCTCCCTGTGACAACTCCACTTCTTGGCACCTTGCTGGGGAGCTCGTGGGCTGTGGGCCAACATCCTCCTCCAGCTGCCGGGATCTTTCTGTGGTGGGCAGGGGCAGTGTGGACTAATGAAGCTGGCTTCAGCCTTTTTGCTGGACACCACACCTGGCCTCCTGTCCAGGTCCTGTCCCTGCCTCTCTGTGAGGCCTGGGGTAGCCCCTCTTCTTTCCTGGGCCTCAGTCTCACCATCTGTAAAATGGCAGGGTTGTCTGAGACCATCTTTTTTTTTTTTTTTTTTTGTGGTACGCGGACCCCTCTCACTGTTGTGGCCTCTCCCATTGCGGAGCACACGCTCAGTTCACTCAGGCTCAGCGGCCATGGCTCACAGGCCCAGCCGCTCCGCGGCATGTGGGATCCTCCCGGACCGGGGCACGAACCTGTGTCCCCTGCATTGGCAGGCGGACTCTCAACTACTGCACCACCAGGGAAGCCCTGAGACAATCTTTGAGGTCCCTTCCTACTCTTTCGTTGTATGATTTAATGCATTACTCCTGCACTTTCTTCGGGGTAGAAGACAGATCCTCATAGATTAACCATTGGTAAAAAGCCCTCTCCTAATTCTTGTCCTCCTTGACTGCCTTCTTTGGCTCTGTGGTTATTGCTTATGAAGAGTCAGTTCACAGGAGGTCGATGTATTCTAATAAGTGATGCCACATCCACCCTGGTGAAAAGTTACCAACCCGCAGCACCAGCACTCGGGGTCACCGCTAGGGCTCTTGGCATCCACTTGTGCCCCGACGTTCCTTACGGGGACACATGTGGAAAGGTAACCCACAGAGGAAGGCCCTGTTCTGATTACGTGCAGTTTATTTTAGCCACATCTACAGGGTGAGAGGTGCATAGCCCTAGGCCATCCCCCCCCAGAGCACACTCTGAGCTCCTTGTGCAGGGACTTGGGGACCGTGCCTGATTCACCTTGCGTCCCCGGCCTAGCCCAGGGCCTGCCGCCAGGTGTCAGCTCTACGGACGACTGTTAACTGCACGGCTCAAGGAGAGAATGAATGGTTGCAGAGTGGGTCCCGCCGTGGGGCTTGTTGAAGGGGTTGCAGAGAAGGAGAGAGGCTCCCCACCTTTACAACAGGAAGCATCTGTGCAGAGTTGGTGCCGAAGCTGCCTGGAATGGCCCCCGCCGGCCAGATGCCAAGAGTTTATTGCAGGCAGCCTAGCAATTTCAAATTTCCTTTATTCTTCAAGAGCTGATGAATTAGTTGAAAGATTAAGAACACTTGCAAAGTAGCCGACAAAGTGGTTTAAGTTAAGTGTAGAATAAACTCAGCACAGGAGTGTGTGCGTGTGTGTGTGTGTGTGTGTGTGTGTGTGTGTGTGTGTGTGTGTGT